>NW_019947051.1:26002-33717 GCF_002910315.2 Salvelinus sp. IW2-2015 | reverse complement strand
CAAAAAGGCACGTGAAAGACGCGCGTCAGATTCGTGTGGTCTAGATGCACCAGCATTTAGCGCTTTGCTTCGCAAAGAGTTAGTCTGGAGAAAACCAGGCACAGCTCATTCCACCATCTACACCAATCCCTACCGTGAAGCATGTGGTGGCAGGCCATCATGGTTGGGATGCTTTTCAGCAGGCACGGACTGGGAAGCTGGTAAGGATAGAGGGAACAATGAATGGAGACCAATAACAGGCAGTCCTTGATGAGAAAGGAATACATCTTTGAATGGATTTGGCTTTTTCAGCCACACCCGTTTCTGAGAGCTGTATAAAATCACAGCCATGCAATCTCCATAGACAAACATTGGCAGTAGAATGGCCTTACTGAAGAGCTCAGTGACTTTCAACGTGGCACCGTCACAGGATGCCACCTTTCCAACAAGTCAGTTTGTAAAATATCTGCCCTACTAGAGCTGCCCCGGTCAACTGTTATTGTGAAGTGGAAATGTCTAGGAGCAACAAGGGCTCAGCCGCGAAGTGGTAGGTCACGAGTTCACAGAACGGGACCGCCGAGTGCTGAAGCGCAAAAAATTGTCTGTCTTCGGTTGCAACACTCACTACCGAGTTCCAAACTGCCTCTGGAAGCAACATCAGCACAAGAACTGTTCTTCAGAAGCTTCATGAAATGGGTTTCCATGGCCGAGCAGRCGCACACAAGCCTAAGATCACCATGCGCAATGCCAAGCATCGGCTGGAGTGGTGTAAAGCTTGCAACCATTGAACTCTGGAGCAGCGAACTGTAAAGTTTGGTGGAGGAGGAATAATGGTCTGGGGCTTAGTTCCAGTGAAGGGAAATCTTAACGCTACAGTAGGCGATTCTGTGCTTCCAGCTTTGTGGCAACAGTTTMGGGAAGGCCCTTTCCTGTTTCAGCATGATAATACCCTCGTGCACAAAGCGAAGTCCGTACAAAAATGGTACGACCATCTATTCTATGTTCAACAACGTGTTATTGATTGCTCAAGTGGTTTGCAAGTGATAATGTTTTGTTTGTCAATTTGTTTTGGATCATCTGTTCTGTGCAAACATTTGAAATGCATCAGTTGCAAACTGTGATTCATCTCTCCAACTCAATCAAATGTATTTTATGAAGCCCTTTTCTCTTACATCAGCTGATGTCCAAAGTGCTGTACAGAAACCCAGCCTAAAACCCCAAACAGCAAGCAATGCACGTGTAGAAGCACGGGTGGCTAGGAAAACTCCCTAGAAAGGCCGAAAACTCTAGGAAGAAACCTAGAGAGGAACCAGGCTCTGAGGGGTGGCCAGTCTCTTTGGGTGTGTTACTGGGTAGAGAGGAACCAGGCTCTGAGGGAGGTGGCCAGTCCTCTTCGGGCTATGTACTGGGTAGCGAGACAGGAACCAGGCTCTGAGAGGGTGTGGAGATAAGAGTACATGGCCATTTAAAGCCAGAACGTTCTTCAAGATGTTCAAAACGTAATAGACTATCCAGCAGGGTCAAATCTCAAATAATCTCAATCTAAACTAACCTCTCCATTGGGGGAAAAAAACTGATTGCTCCAATTCGGCTCGCAATCTATTAAATTGGTACATGTGCCGGTAACCCTCTAGTGCCGTCGTATCCACTCTAGTGCCTGGTACTCACTCTAGGTCGGTAACCCACTCTAGTGCAGGTAACACTCTGTGCCGGTACACTCTAGTCGGTACACTAGTGCCGTGTAACCCCACTCTAGTGCCGGGTAACCTCTGTGCCAGGTATAAACACTCTAGTCGGTAACGCATCCTGTAGCGGATCAGTCTTGTGCCGGTAACCTCCAGTCCGGATCATGTTGCCCGTAGTTGCGCTGTAACCCACTCTAGTGCCAGGTAACCCACTGTGCCCTAGTGCCCGGTAACCACTTAGTGCCGGCGGTAACCACTCTAGTGCCGGTAACCACTCTATGCGACAGTAGCCACGTGGGTAACCTCTCTAGTGGCGGGTAAACTCTATTGTGCCGGTAACCCATCTAGTGCCGGTACCCTCTAGTGCCGTAACAAGTAGCCACTAGTGCCGGGTAAATAGCTCACCTAGTGCGGTAACACCCTATGGTACAAGGCCACTAGTGCCGGTAACCATTCTAGTGCCGAGTAACAAGTAGCACTAGTGCAGGGTAACCACTCTAGTGCCGTAACCACTCTAGTGACCGGTAACCCTCACTTTAGTGCTTATAGGAGTAACACTTAGTGCCGATGGTAACAAGTAGCCACTAGTGCCGGTAACACTCTAGTGCCGATACATTAGTGCCAGCAGCTCAAACCCTCTAGTGCCGGGTAACAACGTAGCACTAGGTCCCGGCTTTCGCTGCCCATGTCTGCCCTTGAACAGGACTCGGGAAGGGCCTGGATTGTAGCAGGACTGGACAGCGGGCTGTTTGGGAGGTCTCCGGTTTCTGGTCAGACTTGTAGTGCACCTGTAGGGTGGTAGAATCGCGACTGGGCCAGGTGTTTGGTCAACAGTAGACCCGGTGGTTAGGAATCGGCAGACTGGGCCAGGGTCTGGTCAGAAGTTGTTGTGTGCTGTCGGGCCAGACTGGGCCCAGGTTCGGTCAGAAGTAGGTGCTTATGTCGGCCGACTGCGGGCCCACGGATTCTGGTCAGTATATTTAAGGGTGCTATCGGCCAGACTGGGCCCAGTTTCTTGGTCATAAGTAGTGGCTGGCTAGTCGGCCGACTGGGCCCAGGTTCTGGTCAGTAGCTAGGGTTGCTAGTCGGCCGACTGGGCCCGGTTCTGGTCAGAAGGCGGCGCGTGCCTAGTCTGGCCAGACTGGGCCCATGGTTCTGGTCAGAAGTCTGGGTGCTAGCTCGGCCAGATGGGCCAGGTTTTGGTCAGGAAGTAGGTGCTAGTCCGGCCCAGACTGGGCCAGGTTTTGGTCAGAGTTAGGTGTAGTCGGCCAGACTGGGCCCAGGTTTTGCTGGTCAAAAGTAGGGTGTAGTCGGCCAGCTGGGCCAGTTTCATGCTCAGAAGTAGGGTGCTAGTCTGGCCAGACTGGGGCCCAGTTCTGTCAGAAGTAGGGTGCTACGTCGGCCAGACTGGGCCCAAAAGGTTCCCTCGTCAAAGTGGGCTGCTAGTTCTGCCAGACTGGGCCCCAGGTTCCTGGTAGAAGTAGGGTGCTCATGTCCGGCCTAGACTGGCCCAGGTTACTGGTGCAGAAGTCGTGGTGTAGTCGGTCCAGACTGGGCCCAGGTTCTTGTCCAGAAGCGGGTGTATCGGCCAGACTGGGCCCAGGTTCTTGGTCAAGAGTAGGGTGCTAGTCGGCCAGACTGGGGCCAGGTTTTTGGTCAGAAGTAGGGTGCTAGTCGGCCAGGATGGGCTCCAGGTTCTGGTCAGAAGGTAGGGTGCTAGTCGCCACAGGACTGGGTCCCAGGTTTTCTGGTCAGAAGTAGGGTGCTAGTTCGCCAGACTGGGCTCCAGGTTCTGGTCAGAAGTATGTGCACTATATAATACAGGTTCCATTGGTTATGTCGACTAGCACGGTTGTCACCAAAACCCCCCCGTTTATTACACTATTAATAGTGCAGGAGGCGTTTGTGCCAAGCTTAGCGTCTTCCCGTCTCCTTTCCTCCCCGGTCTCTTCTCTGTTCGCTCTCCGTCTCCCTTTTTCCTCTCCCCGTCTCTTCTCTTTCGCTCTCCCGTCTCCCTTTCTCTCCCTCTCCCCTCCTTCCCCGTCCTCTCTCTCCCGTCTCTTCTCTTCCTTCTCCGTCTCTTTTTCTCTGTTATGGTCTGTCTCACATCCTGTTCCACAGCAGACTCCTCTTCTCTCTCCAGTCCCATTCTCCTTCTATCACACTGCTTAAGATACAATGATTTAGGATCTACAGGTTAAAGCTGCAATATTTTACTTTTTGGATGACCTGACAAAATTCACAATTTTAGGAACCAGGAAARMGCGAGGCGATTTCTGCACAGTGTATCTTTAACTAACGTTCTTCTTCTCCCTCCCCCTCTAGTCACCATGACTGACAGGAAGGCTGTCATAAAGAATGCTGACATGTCAGAGGACATGCAGCAGGATGCTGTGGACTGTGCCACTCAGGCCACGGAGAAATATAACATTGAGAAGGACATGGCTGCTTACATCAAGAAGGTAGCTAACCAGACAGACATCCTTACCTAGTGTGTGTGTGTGTGTGTGTGTGTGTGTGTGTGTGTGTTTCTAAATGTTCCCTGTTTTGTTCCAGGAGTTTGACAAGAAGTACAACCCCACGTGGCATTGCATTGTGGGTAGAAACTTTGGCAGCTACGTGACGCATGAAACCAAACACTTCATCTACTTCTACCTGGGCCAGGTGGCCATCCTGCTCTTCAAGTCTGGTTGAACCCCTACACCTTAACCGCTACTCCCTAACCACCTGACGTCTACCTGGGCCATCCTCCAGCTCTCTCTCTCCTCCCCTCTCCACTGACCGAGGCAGGCGCTACTCCCTAACCACCTGACGTCTACCTGGGCCATCCTCCAGCTCTCTCCTCCCCTCTCCACTGACCGAGGCAGGCGCTACTCCTCACCTGGATTGTGATATACTGATAGTTGAGGCCACACACACATTGACTTGAAGAGTTCTAGATGATTCTCCATTGTGTCTGTGCGGTGCTGCATGGGCCATGTACATGGTGTGCATCTGTTGCAGTAGAATAAACATGATGGTGTGCATCCCAAATGGCACCCTGTCCCTATACACTATTCCTTATGTAGTGCACTACTTTTGACCAGGGCCCATAGGGAATAGGGGGTCCATTTGGGACACACATGATGACTACATGTGTATATGTTGCAGTATGAGAAACATGCTACTCATGGAGTTGCTGAAGACTACAAAGAACAGATTATTATGTTAAAATGTGTTATTTKTTTTTCTGTTGCTCAGCTGTATAAAATGCTTTGACTGTTGCTTCTGTGTMGTTCATAAAGATTGGTTGAACACTATATTTAAAAGGAACATGGACTAGTGATTTACTGGGGGTGTCATCTCTCATCATTGATGTCAAAGATACAGAACACTTATGTTGTCTGGGAGCGATTCAGGTCATCTCTTGCTCCAAGCTCAGAAGCTGTGCCTGGGGGGGGTCATGGATAAGAGCCAGGCAACTCATGATCCATCCTATGGATACACCAAKGCCTGTATCAAGAATTACAAACCATCTGTGGAGTCTTGATACGACCATGGGATATTACATCCACCTAGTACCAGGGTCCACATCACAGGAGTGCTCAGGATCCCATAACTGAAATGGCAATGTGTAGCTAGGGCCTGCTTCCTGACTGATGTTTCTCCCTGTCTCATTGACGTTCCCTCAGCTAAATCTAATCAAATGTATTTATATAGCCCTTCTTACATCAGCTGATATATCGAAGTGCTGTACAGAAACCCAGCCTAGAACCCTAAACAGCAAGCAATGCAGGTGTAGAAGCACGGTGGCTAGGAAATACTCCCTAGAAAGGCCAAAACCTAGGAAGAAACCTAGAGAGGAACCAGGCTATGAGGGGTGGCCAGTCCTCTTCTGGCTGTGCCGGGTGGAGATTATAACAGAACATGGCCAAGATGTTCAAATGTTCATAAATGACCAGCATGGTCAAATAATAATAATCAGAGTAATTGTCGAGCGAGGGTGCAAAAGGTCAGCACCTCAGGAGTAGATGTCAGTTGGCTTTTCATAGCCGATCATTAAGAGTGTCTCTACCGCTCCTGCTGTCTCTAGAGAGTTGAAAACAGCAGGTCTGGGACAGGTAGCACGTCCTGTGAACAGGTCAGGGTTCCATAGCCGCAGGCAGATCAGTTGACCAGGTGGACTGGGGACAGCAAGGAGTCATCAGGCCAGGTAGTCCTGAGACATGGTTCTAGGGCTCAGGTCCTCCGAGAAAGAGAGAATTAGAGAGAGCATACTGCTGCTCACTGCCTTTCTGAGCTGCTTCAAGACATCAGAAGCAGTGGAACTCCATCAACCAGGAACTGACACATCACTACATTTTGAAAGCGACCGATTCTTGTTTATAATAAAACAAGTAATATTTCAAATATCTTAATAGATATAAATAGTAACCTGTGCACTGGATATACATTTGTMAAAACGGTTCAAGATTAGATATGGTGGATTTAAAATAGCCAATATAAAACAGCTGTGGGTTTATTCTTTCTGGGATTAGAAGCTGCACAGAACAGGAAACCGCCACTCTTCTTTCACTTTCTTAGAGGAACAGGACTAATGAAGAGAATTGAATGCAGGCCGTGACTGGCCTCACACTCCATAACAGTAGGTTGCGGTGTGTGCACCTTAAAACTTGGATGCGATCCACCAACCCCGAAGAAGAAGAAACGGGAAACCACGCGTTGACCTGCCAACCCCGGATGTACCATTGCAGCAGAGTTTCCCCTGAAAGATGGCTGCCAGAGAAACGTTGTCACCAGGCTCTAGTCCTCCAATGTCTTCCAGCCTAGCCGGTATTAACGACGGTGTGTCAGTAGCGCTATCACCAGATGCGGTCCCGTTCAGCCCGCTGGCTCCGGGGGACCGGGAGGAGATGGGTTCGGTGGCGGCGCAGTTCTCCCACTACGCATCCAAGCTCGTCTCCCTGCGAGCCGGAGATTCCGGCAGCCTGAAGACACAACTCAACCTGCTGTTCGACCAACTCATCTCTGAAAACTACAGCCCGAACCACAACATACGACCCGAGGTACAGTAGCAGTGATGAAGCTATGGACATTTTAACTTTAAACTTAGACAGTGAGRTTGCTAGCTACTGGGATTTTGGTAAGTCAATATTGCTTGAAATTGACAATTTACGTTTGTAGCTTGCATTTGAAGTTTGTTAACGAAGAGGTTTCAAAACAGCCTGTTTAACTAAAGCCCGTGGCAACGTGTTTCTGTCCTTAAGGCTTCAATACCTTTACTTAACCTACGTGATTTAACCGAAGATGTTTGGTATCCATTACTCGTTGTTACAGTTTGGTGTAGTGCAGAGAATATTCGACCAGCCTCGGTGATACTATCTTCTTCTGCATTGTCCAAACGTGTTATCTTTTTAAAATGTCCTGTTGCATTACCCGTTAGGATGTCCACCCCCCACGGTGCTCAGGGTGCGTTAACCGTTAGGCTGTCCACCCCCCACGGTGCTCAGGGTGCGTTACCCGTTAGGCTGTCCACCCCCCCACGGTGCTCAGGGTGCGTTACCCGTTAGGGCTGTCCACCCCAGGGTGCTCAGTGCGTTACGCGTTGTGCTGCTCCGCGCCCCCACGGGTGCTAGGAGCGTTAGCCGTAGGCTGTCCCCCTCACGTGGCTCCAGCGGTGCAGTTACCGTTAAGGACTGTCCACCCCCCACGGTTGGCTGCGCGGGTGGTCTTACCGTTTAGGCTGTCACCCCCCCCCACCCCACAGGTGCTCAGTGGTGCGTTACCGTTAGGATGTCCCCCCATGCGGTGTTCCCGTAGCTGCCACCCCGGTGCTCAGGGTGCGTTACCCGTGTAGGCTGTCAGCCCCCACGGTGCGTCAGGGTGGTACCGTGGAGCTGATCACACCCCAACGGTGCTCAAGATGTGTTAGCCGTTAGGCCCTGTCCACCCCCACGGTGCTCAGGGTGCGTTACCCGTTAGGGCTGTCTCCCCCCACGGTGCCGAGGTGCGTTACCCGTTAGGCGTCCCACCCCCAGGTGCTCAGGGTGACGTACTCCGTTAGGCTGTCCC
>NW_019947051.1:0-25344 GCF_002910315.2 Salvelinus sp. IW2-2015 | reverse complement strand
GGGGGATGGAAGTGAGAGGAGAGATTGAGAGAGGAGAGAGAGAGAGAAGAGAAGAAGAGAGAGAGAGAGAAGAGAGAGGGAGAGATGAGAGAGGAGAGAGAAAAGAGAGGAGATTAAAAGCACATGATCCAAGCTCTTACCTCTGGGATTCAGGCTTATCTGCACCAATTGATTAGTAAGAGATGGAAGGAAAAGAGACCACAGATGGTGAAGTATGCTAGATTAGGTAAATCAGTGAGTGGGGTAAATCCAACATTAGCTTGACCAGGAGAATCCCAGGGTGAAAAGCTGCACCATCCGAGAGCATCCTGACTAGTTGCATCACCGCCTGATGGCTAACTGCTCGGCGTCCCGACCCAACGGGGGTAGTGTGTACGGCCCAAGTACATCACCTGGGGCCAAGCTTCTTGCCAACTATACCTCTATACTAGCGGTGACAGAGGAGGCCTTAAGAAATTTGTAAGACCTGATCTTTCTGCTACCACCATGCAACAATATAGTGAAACACACGCACAACATGCATTATTATACGCCCCACAACCACACACACAACCCAGTCTGAGCTGATCAAGGTAGATGAACAGCCCTGATGCCCTGAAGCAGCCCTCATGCTGTAATGGATTTGACAAGAACTGACGTTAAGGGCTCATGCCGATTTAGCTTGAAATGTTGCCAGTGGAGGCAATCGAATGATCATTGGTGGGAATATTTTGGATGGGAATGTGAGAGAGGAGGAGAGAGACAGAGAGAGAGAGAGAGAGAGAGAGAGAAGGATCAGAGAGACGAGAGATAGAGGATCGAAGAGACGAAGAGAGAGGAGGGGAAGCGAAGAACTTGAGGAGAGAGACGAAGAGGAGAGAGAGGAGAGAGAGAGAGAGCAGAGACTGGAGAGAAGAGAGAGAGAGAGAGAGAGAGAGAGAGAGAAGACGAAGAGAGAGAGACGAGAGAGAATACGAGAGAGAGCGGAGAGAGAGACCACTGGTCATTACTGTCATTGTGTTCTAAACACACTGTCACCATCAGTCAGTCATTAGGGTGGCCTTCGTGCTCAGAAGCATGTGGACCCTCCTCCTCTCTCCCTCCCTCTAGTCCATCCCCTCTCCCTTTATTTCCTCTCATCCCATCTCTCGCCTCCAGTCCCTCTCCATCCATCCCTCCTCCTCCCCTCTCTCTCTTCATCCCTCTCCATCTCTCTACCTCTAGTCCCTCTCCATTCATCCATTCCTCCCTCCCTCTCTCTCGTCATGCCCTCTATCCATCTCCTCCCTCCATTCATCCTCCCTCTCTCCCTCCATCCTTCCTCCCTCTCTGCCTTTAATGTTCTTGTAAATGGACTATTGTAGCTGAAACGGCTGATTTAATGAATATCTAACATAGGCTCGTTACAGAGGCAGGCCCATTATCAGCAACCATCCACATTCCTGTGTTTCCAAGGGCCACGTTGTGTTAGCTAATCCAAGTTTATCATTTTAAAAGGCTAATGATTCATTAGAAAACCCTTTTGCAATATGTTAGCACAGCTGAAAACTGTTGTTCTTGTTTAAGAAGCAATAAAACTGGCCTCTGTAGATAGTTGAGTATCTGGAGCATCAGCATATTGTGGTTTGAGTACAGGGATCAAAATGCCAGAAACAAGACCTTTCTTCTGAAACTCGGTCAGTCTATTCTGTTCTGAGAAATGAAAGCTTCCATGCGAGGAAAATTGCCAAGAACTGAATGATCTCGTACCAACGCTGTGTACTACTCCCTTCACAGAATAGCCCAAACTGGCTCTAACCAGAAACAGAAAGAGGAGTGGGAGAGGCCCCGGTGCAACAACTTGGCAAGAGGAATTATATACGATACAGTCCAAAATTGGACCACACCTACTCAGTTCCAGGGTTTTCTTTAATTTTTACTATTTTCTTACATTGTAGAATAATAGTGGAAGACTCAAAACTATGAAATACCCACATTGATATCATTGTAGAACCAAAAAAGTTGTTTAAACAAATCCAAAAATATTTTTGGGGGCCAAAATAATTTCAGCTCAATAAAGCTTCACAGAGTTCAAGAAACAAGACACATCTCAACATCAACTGTTTCAGAGAGACTGTGTGAATCAGCCCTTCTATGGTCGAATTGCTGCAAAGAAACCACTAGTAAAGGACACCAATAATAACAAGAGGACTTACTTGGGCCAAGAAACACAACAATGGAATTAACCAGTGGAAAATCTGTAATTTGATCTGGATGAGTTTTTCAAATTTGAGAATTTTGGTTCCACCGGAATGGTTTTGAGACACGACTGTCGTGAACGGAGATGATCTATGCAATGTTGGTTCCCACCGTGAAGAGGAGGAGGAGGTGTTATTTTTGGTGTGCGGGGGTGCTTTGCTGTGGACACATGTCAGTGATTTATTTAGATTCAAGGCACACACCCACAGCATTCTGCATAGCGATGCGCCATCCCATATGGTTTTGCGGCATAGTGGCGGACTGTCAAATTGTAATTTTCAACAGGACAATGACCCAACACACCTGCAGGCTGTGTTAAGGGCTATATTGACAAAGAAGTAGTAGTGATGGAGTGCTTGCATCAGAAGACCTTGGCCTCCGCATCCCCCGCCTTCAACCAAATTGAGTATGGTTTGGGATGAGTTGGACCACAGAGTGAAGGGAAGAAGCAGCCAACACAGTGCTCAGCACAACTCCTTCAACACTGTTGGAAAAAGCATTCCAGGGTGAAGCTGGTTGAAGAATTGCCAAGAGTGTGCCAAAGCTGTCATCAGGCATACGGTGTTATAGGCTACTCTTGAAAGAATATAATCTAAAATTATTTTTGATTTGTTTAACACTTTTTTTGCTTTCCTACATGATTCCATATGTTTATTTTCTCATAGTTGTTCATGTCTTCACTTTATTGTATTATAGTAGGTGTGTCCCAAACTGACTGTCTGTACATATATATAGTTTCCTCGGAACCCGCGGTCCATATTGGGACCCTGTTTCTGTCCATATCCGGTCTGTATTGACCCTGTTCTGGGCCATATCCCGGTCTGTATTGACCCTGTTCTGGGGTTCCATATCCAGTCTGTTATTGACCCTGTTCTGAGGTCCATATCCGGGCCGTATTGACCTCTGTTCTGGGTCCCTATCCAGTCCGTATTTGACCCTGTTCTGGGGTTCCATATCCAGTTGTATTTGACCCTGGTTCTGGCGTCCATATCCGGTCGTATTTGACCCTGTGTTCTGGGGCCATATCCAAGCCGTATTATTGACCCTGTTCTGGGCCATATCCAGTCTCGTTATTGACCCTGTTTCTGGGGCCATCCGGTCCGCCGGTACCACAGTTGAGTTCTTGGGGCGGTTTTAGGTTGTTTCTAGCCTCGGGCGTTTTAAAAACTGAAGAGAGAAGGAGAGAGTAGACTGAGGAGAGAGGCAGACTGGAGAGATGAGCGGGGCTTAGACTGGAAGAAAGAGGAGAGAGGTAGACTGAAGAGAGAGAGGGAGAGAGAGGTAGACTGAAGAGAGAGAGGAGAGAGAGGTAGACTGAAGATGAGAGGTTAGACTGAAGAGAGAGGTTGACTGAGAGGAGGTGGACTAAAGAGAGAGGTGACTGAAGAGAGAGAGAGGAATGAGTGGAAGGAGGAGAGGGATGAGAGGAGGAGGGGATGAGAGGAAAGGATGAAGTTGATAACCAGAAGAACAAAACTCCCTTCCCCTTACAAGGACCCCTTACAAGAACTTCTGTACAAGACCTCATAGATAGATGTACCTCTCGCTCACCTCTCCTCCTTGCCCTTCTCTGTTTATCCCTCCACAGTCTATATCCCTTCCTCTTTCAAACTATTCCCCTATCGCTCACTTACATCTCATCTCTGAGGAGATCCAGTGTTTCCCCCCCCCCCCCCCCCTCTCCTCTCTCTCTCTCTCTCTCTCTCTCTCTGCTCTCTCTCTCTCTCTCTCTCTCTCTTCTCTCTCTCCCCTCTCTCTCTTTCTCTCTTTCTCTCTCTCTCTCTCTCTATCCCTAACAAATGTAACGATATTACCAAAGCTTATTTTTTGGATATTCTACAATATTCAAAATTAGAATCAAATGTCAACGGCGACACAGTAAACAACAATACAAGTGTCAGGAATAACCATCATTTAACAATTAAGCGTAAGCTAGAAGGACCATGTGCAGGTTGATTGGTCGTGTCAGACACCTTGTTCCTCATCGGTTATGGCAGGCAGCAATTCGTGCGCTTCCAACCCACAGCTCTCTGGTCCTCCCCCAAACAGACTGGTAGCCTACTCTCATCAGAGGTCTTTGAAACCTTGAATAAGTGTTCAAATTTGGGGTGGGAGGAAATACACTCGCTAATTTGTTTTTATATTTTTTTGACGCCATTTTGTCAGGAAACTGCAGCTCCGTCTCAGGTTCTGCTGTTGTGCAGTGGTTGCACAGCCTTTCCTCTACAGGGAGCAGGTTTTTCCTGTTGTCTGTGTTCTACCTTCCAGTGGCAAGCCATATGCTCAGGTGAGCCATGTACTTTGTCAAGTTTTTCTAGGTTTGATCAGTAGTAACCATGCTCAATATTTTGCCACAGTTTTTTACTGTCGATTTAGGGCCAGTATAGCACGCATTTCTGCTTTTGTTTGTGCTTGTGTTCCCAATAAGCCAATGTGAGTTTTGTTTGACTGTGTTGTAATTTGGTTTATCCTGATTGACCTGAGTTCTGGTCCTGAGGCTTTCAGTGTGTTAGTGTAGAAACAGGTTTGTGAACTCAGCCCAGCAGGACCAGCTGTGATGAGGGAAACTCTTGTTTTGCAAGTGGACCCCCCACACCCGCTGCCATAAGTGCAATTGGTTCAATTGAACATATCAATTCGTTTTTAGCCAAATTTTTAATAGGTATTCCAAGTTAATTCTTATAATGGCGTAGAATGGCCTGGTGCTTTCTCTCTGGTTTAATTCACTGCCATCATTAAGGTTGTTTCAGTTTGAGCTTATTTTTAAACTTAAGTAATTTGTAGGTGTGCAGTACTCTATAATTTTGTACCAATTGAGAACTTTTGCGTCTAATTCGCCTGAGATCTGGATCTTCTCTGGAAAATCATATATTTTAGCTTTTTGGGTGTTTACTTGCCAGGGGCCCAGGTCTGGAGTAGCTTGCTGTAGAGGTCCCAGGCCCCTGCTGTAGGCCAGGTGCTGTTGGGTGACAGGCAGGCATAGGGTCATCTGCGCAAGAGTAGGATTTTAACCTCTGAATTGTGGAGACTAACACCAGGGCTGGGATTTTTCTAGAATGAGTGGCCAATTCTTTAATGTAAATATTGTAAAGAGGCGGGCTCAGATTACAACCCTGGCGAAGCCCCGCCCCCTGGTTAAAGAATTCTGTTATTTTCTTTGCCAATTTTAATGCTGCACGGTATTGCCAGTATACATGATTTAATTATGTCATATGTTTACCCCCTACACCACTTCAATAAACTTTGTAGAACAGTCCTGTTAGCGCAAATAGAATTCAATCAATCAATCAATCTATCAGGGTGTTAGGGTGTAAATATGATCAAGTCGTGCGATCTTTTTGTAAAAATCCAATTGGCTGTTTACTCAAGACATTTGCTTATTAAGAAGTTTAGAGACTCTTACATTTATAATACTACAGAAAAACCTGGGCCGCCAGGTTACGTTCACACAAATGCCTTCTGTTAATTGTTAGGGTCAAATTTGTGCTCCGTTCTTTAATTAAAGTCGGAAGTGCCCGACCCAAAGTGCAGATCGTGGTTAAGCGTACATTTTTCCTTTTATTATTGTGAACGTCGCAACAAAAACAAGAAACAAAATAAACGACCGTTGAAGCTTACGAGGGCTAAGTGCCACTAACAAAAAGTCACCTTCCCACAATTGACAAAAGGCGAAAAAAAGTCTTGGCCTAAATATGGTTCCCAATCAGAGACAACGATTAGAAGCTGTCCCT
Source organism: Salvelinus sp. IW2-2015 (assembly GCF_002910315.2). Lineage (NCBI taxonomy): Eukaryota > Metazoa > Chordata > Actinopteri > Salmoniformes > Salmonidae > Salvelinus > Salvelinus sp. IW2-2015. The sequence goes on along the minus strand of NW_019947051.1, from coordinate 19,396 downwards.
GATTGAGAACCATACCCGGCCAGGCACATAGAAATACAAAAACATAGAGAAATCAGAACATAGGAATTGCCCAACCCATCACACCCTGACCAACCAAATAGAGACATAAAAAAGGCTCTCTAAGGTCAGGGAAGGACACTTATAGAGGCTCCTGTCAGTTAATTGGGGAGTCCAATGGATTTTTGATTGTCCTTTATACTTTTTCTAATCCATTCAACTTGAATTGGCCGTTGTTCTGTGTCTTGTGTCAATTTTTGAACGGTGTTGTAGAGTGTTTTTAAAAATTGGTTGTCCATATGTCACCATTTTGATCGCTAACTCCTCTTGTTTATTAGTTTTTTTTAGTTTTTTCCAATTTTGCCAGAAGGTTGTTAGTGTTTATGTGTACTCCTCAATGTAGTGTCAAGCTGCTTTGCTGTTGTGACTGTGCTTTTGGTTCTGAGTTACGTTTATGAGTTTTTAAAGTCTTCACAGTAATGAAGCGATAATTCACCATATTGGGTTCTCTCTATCTCTCTCTCTTTCTCTCTCGCTCTCTCTCGCTCTCTCATCTCTTTCTCTCTCTCTCTCTCTCTCTCTCTCTCTCTCTCTCTCTCTCTCTCTCTCTTCTCTCTCTCTCTCCTCTCTCTCTCTTCTCTCTCTCTCTCTCTCTCTCTCTCTCTCTCTGCTTCTCTCTCTATCTCTCTCTCTTTCTCTCTCTCTCTCTCTCGCTTCTCTCATCTCTTCTCTCTCTCTCTCTCTCTCTCATCTCTCTCTCTCTCTCTCTCTCATCTCTCTCTCTCTCTCTTCTCTCTCTTTCTCTCTCTCTCTCTCTCTTCTCATCTCCTCTCTCATCTCTTCTTCCCTTTCTCTCTCTCTCTCTCTCCTCTCTTCTTTCTTCAATATCTCTTTATTTCTCTCTCTCGTTTATGTCGCTCTCTCCTCTCTCTTGTGCACGTTGTTTGTTGTCTATACTGTGGGGTGTACCTAGTTCTCTAGGGAAACTCTCGTGATGCAAGGGGACGCAATGAAATGACAGAGTGACGCCAATCCCTTTCTGTGTGTTTGTGTGATTGTGGTGTGTGTGTGTGTGTGTTGTGTCGTGTGTGATGTGTGTTGATGTGTGTGTGTGTGTGTTGTGTGTGTGTTGTGTGTGTGTGTGTGTGTGTGTGTGTGATGTGTGTGTGTGTGTGTGTGTGTGGTGTGTGTGTGTGTGTGTTGCGCTGTGCACTAGTGATGTGAGAAACTGATGCATTGATTCTTAATGTTTAAACAGCATTTTATTCCCATTTGAAGAAAAAAACTCATAAAAAATTTCAATTGACGACAATGACGTACCGTAGTGGTGGAGAGTCAACTTCAAATAATTGATTTCCTTGACTCCCGCGTCTGTCGACTCAATTTTGCTGTAAAATTTGATTCAGCTTAGAATCGGATTCTGAGATACGGCCAACCAAAGACTGAACCACATATTCACATCCTTGTGGAAAGAGAGAGGAACCCATATGTTTTTGGTCCATCTGTAGCTTTCAATGATCGGGCTGCCTCTCAAAATTCACCACAAGTTCAAAGTTCAACCTCTTTTTTGTATTTTATTTTTTATTTTTACCTTTATTTTGAAAATCAGTTAGAACCAAATCTCATTGTACAATGACTGGCCTAACCGGCCAAACCCGGAAAGACGCTGGGGCCAATTGTGCCGCCGCCCTACGGACTCCCAATCACGGCCGGTTTGTGATACACCTCTTCTTCTGTGGTTTTATTTAAAATGACAAACTTCCAGGCCCTTCATAGCCCATCATCTAGTTTAGGATACAACAAGGAAATGATCTGTTCTGTGATAACTTGCACTGTAATTAACTTTTGTGAAAGATCATTTTTTTTATTTTATATTCCCAACTTGGTTTAAATGTTCACACACCGAAGTTGATCTGCTGTCAATGATGTTCTCATCACCTTTCTTCATTAAACACAACACAGAGGGTCTGCCAAAGCAGTTAGTCACAAGAACTAAGGAACCTGTCACTAACCACATTACACTCAGGAGCAGGGCTCTGGGAGGCCAGGCGCTCTGGGAAGCGTGCTCTGGGAAGCAGTGCATCTGGGGAAGCAGGGTCCGGGAGGCAGTGCTCCGGGGAGGCAGTGCTCCGGGAGCGTGCTCTTGGGAAAGCAGTGCTCTGGGAAGCAGGGTTTTGGGAGGCAGGGCTCCGGGAGCAGTCTGCTCCGGGAGGCAGTGCTCCGGGAGGCAGTGCTCCGGGAAGCAGTGCCTGGGAAGCAGGGCTCCGGGAGGCATGCTCCGGGAAGCAGGGGCTCGAAGGCAGTGCTCTGGGAAGCAGGGCTCTGGGCAGGCATCTGGGAGGCAGTGCTCCGGGGAACAGGGCCCGGGAGGCAGGCTCCGGGAGGCAGTGCTCTGGGAAGCAGGGCTCGGGAGGCAGGGGCTCTGGGAGGCAGTGGCTCCGAAGGCAGGGCCTCATTTTGGGTAGCTCTCTACGTAGTTCTTGGGACTTCTTGTGCTTTCTGAATTTTGGAATCGAACGCTAACGAAGTCCGTTGCTCCTGTGAAATCACTGAGGAGATCCTTCTCTCTCTGTCCATTCTTTCCTCCCTCTCCCCTCCCATCCCTTCTCTCTCTGTCCATCCTCCCTCCCTCTTCCCCGTTCCGTCCTCTCTCTCTGTCCATCCTCCCTCCTCTCCCCCTCCGCCTTCTCTCTCTGTCCATCCTCCCTCCCTCCCCCTCCATCCTTCTCTCTCTGTCCATCTTCCCTCCCTCTTCCCCTCCATCCTTCTCTCTCTGTCCATCTTCCCTCCCTCTCCCCTCCATTCCTTCTCTCTCTGTCCATTCTTCCTCCCTCTCCCCTGCCTTCTCTCTCTGTTCCATCCTCCGCTCCCTCTCCCCTCCATCCTTTCTCTTCTGTCCATCTCCCTCCTTCTCCCCTCCATCCTTCTCTCTCTGTCCCAATTCTTCCCTCCCTCTTCCCCTCCATCCTTCTCTCTCTGTACCATCCTTCCCTCCCTTCTCCCCTCCATCCTTCTCTCTCTGTCATCTTCCCTCCCCTCCCCTCCATCCTTCTCTCTCTGTCCATTCCTCTCTCCCTCTCCCCTCCGTCTCTCTCTGTCCTTCACTCTCAGCCTCCCTCTCCCTCCCTTCTCTCTCTGGTCCATCCTCTCCTCCCTCTCCCTTCCTTTCTTACCATGTAACCTTGCTTAGCTGCACACAGTTCATGGCTGTGATCTTATTCTTTTCCCCCCTTTGCCTTATCATTTTTCTCTACTTTGTATTCTCCTTCCTTTCCTTCTCTTGTATCAACGTTAGTTCATATTACCTTGGTTACCTTACAGATTTCTATTTTCAAGACCCCTAGTTTTCTCTCCTTCTCTCTCCCTCCTCTTTCTCTTCCTCTCGTCTCTCTCTCTCTCTCCCTCTCTTTCTCCTCTCTCCATCTCTCTCTCTCCCTCCATCTTTCTCTCTCTCTCCCATCTCTCTCTCTCTCTCCATCTCTCCTCCATCTCTCTCTCCTCTTCCAATCTCTCTTCCATCTCTTCTCTCTCTCTCAATCTCCTCCTTCATCTTCTCTCTCGCCCTCCATCTTCTCCCTCTCCATCTCTCTCTCTCTTCCATCTCTCTCTCCATCTCTCTCTTCTCCTCCATCTCTCTCTCTATCTCCCTCTCTTTCTCTCTCTCTCCATCTCTCTCCCTCCATCTCTCTCTCTCCTTCCAATTCCTCTCTCTCCCTCCAATCTTTCTCTCCTCCATCTCTCTCTCTCTTCTCCATCTCTCTTCTCTCCCTCCATCTCTCCTCCCTGCCATCCTCTCCCTCCATCTCTATCCCCCTCGCAATCTCTCTCTCTCCATCTTCTCTCTCTCTCTCATCTCCTCTCTCCCTCCATCTTTTCTCTCCCTCTCCATCTCTCTCTCTCCTCATCTCTCTCTCTATCTCCCTCTTCTTTCTCTCTCTCTCTCCAATCTCTCTCTCCCTCCTCTTTCTCTCTTCTCTCCATCTCTCTCTCTCCTCTGCCCTCCTCTCTCTCTCTATCTCCCTCTCTTCTCTTCTCTCTCCATCTCTCTCTCCCCTCCATCTCTCTCTACTGTACTGTCTTTACCTGGTTCAGACTTCCGTCGTCTCTTCTCTCCATCTGGTAATAGAGATTACCGCCTACTTTTTTTTGTATTTTTATTCTGCAACATTCCTGCTCCCTCCCACTTTCCTGACTCTCTCTCTCTCTCTTCCCTCTCTTCTCTCTCTTCTCTCTTCATTGATCACCTTTGCTCATGTCTTGATGTAATTTTCCACAAGGAACATGATTCACAGACACTCCTGTCTCTGTAGATTGCAGGGGTGTCCAAACTCAATCACCACACGGTCCATATTGACAAATCCCACGAATTGTCAGGCCAGATATAGACCTATATTTATTTTGCTGTAGAATGCGTTGTCATTAGTTACGGATATGAAGGGGGGGGGGGGGGTTCTTTGTACCTGATGAGGACCAACTGTAGTCTCTTTGGTTTTAACTGGATATGGTGTGGTCTTAACACTAGAAACAAGCCATAGGCCAGAGTCACTTGATGTTGATTTTTGAAATTAAAAACATTTAGAAATATCCTGTCTCTCCTGGATTTTCCTAATGTTTGTATTACACTGCTCATTTGTCGAATTTTGAATCCAAACAGACAAGTATTTAAAGCCTATTTTACCTGTTTCCACACTTTTCCCCAACTTAACCCACCAAGACAATCTCCGATTAGGACGTGGTACCCAGCCAGGCTCCATGACCAATGTGCTGTAGGGACGTTGGTACCCAGGCCAGGCTCCAAGACAATGTGCTTGTAGGACGTTGGTACCCAGCCAGGCCCCAGGACAATGTGCTGTGACGTTTGGTACCCGCCAGGCCCCAGGGACATGTGCTGCTAGGACGTTTGGTACCCAGCAGGCTCCATGGACATGGTGCTGCTAGGACGTTTGTAACCCAGCCAGGTCCAGACAATGTGCTGTAGGACTTGGGTACCCAGCCAGGCTCCAGGACAATGTGCTGTAGGACGTTGGTACCAGCAGGCTCCCATGAACAATGTGCTTGTAGGACGTTGGTACCCGAGCCAGGCTCCACCCCCCCCCCCCCTTGACAATGTGCTGTAGGATGTTGGTACCCAGCCAGGCTCCAGGACAATGGCTGTAGGATGTTCGGTACCCAGCCAAGGCTCCATGACAATGTGCTGTAGGACGTTGGTACCCAGCCAGGCTCCATGACAGATGTGCTGTAGACGTTGGTACCCAGCCAGGCTCCATGACAATGTGCTGTAGGGACGTTGGTACCCAGCCAGGCTCCATGACAATGTGCTGTAGGACGTTGGTACCCAGCCAGGCTCCATTGACAATGTGCTGGTTAGACGTTTGGTACCCAGCCAGGCTCCATGACAATTTGCTGTAGGACGTTGGTACCAGCCAGGGCTCGCAGGGATTAATGTGCTGTAGGCCTGTTGGTACCCAGGCCAGGCTCCAAGACAATGTGCTGTAGGACGTTGGTCCCAGGCCAGCTCCATGAACATGTGCTGCTAGGACGTTGGTACCCAGCCAGGCTCAAGACAATGTGGCGTAGGACGTTTCGTACCCAGCCCAGGCTCCAAACAATGTGCTTGAGGACGTTCGGTACCCAGCCAGGCCTCCATTGACCCAATGTGCTGTAGGACGTTGGTACCCAGCCAGGCTCCAAGACAATGCTGCTGTAGACTTGGTACCCAGCCAGGCTCCAAGACAATGTGCTGTAGGACGTTGGTACCCAGCCAGCCCCAGGACAATGTGCTGTAGGGACGTTGGGTACCCCAGCCAGGCCCAAGACAATGTGCTGTAAGGACGTTTAGGTACCAGCCAGGCTCCATGACAATGTGCTGTAGGACGTTGGTACCCAGCCAGGCTCCAAGACAATGGTGGCTGTAGGCGTTAAGGTACCCAGCCAGGCCTCAGACCAATGTGCGTTAGGACGTTCGGTACCCAGCCAGGGCTCCAGGACAATCTGCTGTGGACGTTGGTACCCAGCCAGGCCCCAGGACAATGTGCTGTAGGACGTTGGTACCCAGCAGGCTCCAGGACAATTGCTGTTATAATGGACGTTGGTACCCAGCCAGGCTCCAAGACAATGTGCTGTAGGACGTTGGTACCCCAGCCAGGGCTCCAAGACAATGTGGCTTGTAGACGTTGGTACCCAGCCAGGCTCCAAGACAATGATGCTCGGTAGGACGTTGGTACCCAGCCAGGCTCCAAGACAATGTGCTGTAGGACGTCGGACCCAGCCCATGCGCTAATGCATCTCTCTTCTCCTCACTGAATGAATGAAACAAAATGGAGGAATGGGGCGCTAAATTGTTTGCACCTTACTTCACAATTGCATTTAAATTAGGCTGAATGATAAGGAGGGTGAAGATTATTGGTATCATATTATTATTATAGGTATTCATATTGTATTATTATTATAGGTATTATATTGTATTATTGATTATAGGTATTATATTGGTATTATATTATAGGTATTATTGTATTCATTTACAAAGACATAGTCGCAAGCATACGTTTGTTATTTTCAGCAGCCAAGTCATGTGACCGTGGTGTGAAACCATTAAACTTTGTCAAAGAAAAGAAAAATCTGTTATGGGATTGTTTTAATTTACTATAACTATTACTAATTAATTATTGTGAAGGCGAAAACGGAAAACATGTACATATGTAGTAGCCTTTAAGAATAATGCCAAAAACAAATCCCTGACTCTTTCTGAGTGTTGAGCCACGTGAAGCAAACGATGCCAGCCCACTGAATGAATGAACCATGTGGAATGGGTGATATTCTACAAGTTACATCACAATCACATTTAATAGTCTAACTGAATGATGAGGTGCAGAGGTTGGTTTTAATTTAGAACAACAAGGGATTGATGATGATGTAACAATGAGTTTTTATGGCCATTGATTCAGCGTTGTGCTCATGTTAATCATTTGACCACCTGTTCTTTGCGGTTGATTACCCTCAATAATTGATTGGTTGATTTCTCTTTTACGTTTACATTTTTAAAAAGAAGACTGTTAGGGACTTGAGACAAAGTTGACCCATTTACCTCGTTGCACATGAAATACTTATGAGGGGCAGGAACAGTTTTCTATTTCCAAAAATTGAGAATGAAATAGATAAATACAAATAAATAGATAAATACAAATAAAGATAAATACAACATAAAAGATGTATTACACCAAACGGTTTTAAATCTGTCGAAAGGATAAAACAGAATCAAAAATGTAAGCCGATAAAATCTTTGCCAATAACTACCCACACTTTGCCCTCTCTCCCTCAAACACATATGCACCTGTATTCTTCAACTCAAATTTTGGTGAGAGGGCTGCAAGTTATCACATTAGCCAATTCTGACTAAAAACATCTTTCACCTTGATTACACACTGTGATGTAGCAGATGACACGGTGAATACAACGTTGACTATTGCAGGATATTGAAACATCACTAACGGGTCCCTGCAATAAATAAACATGACACATTCACAATGGGGAATGTTTGAGTCTTTTCTTTAGGTGAGGATTTGTGCCTCAGTAGGCCTTTGCAAAACATATGCTTGACTTTATCCAAGTTGGATGAGCGGGAAACAAAACGATGCCAGTCAGGCCTGCCACAGCCGCCCATCGAAAACTACACCTAAACTATACCGACAGTAGATTCACACGATAATAGCAGTTAGCCTATAGACAATATTAAAACTGACAATATTCTGATTGATTTGACATATTAGGCCTACCAGTTGTCATTACCGTACATGAAGAGATGGAGCATTTCTTGAATGCAAGACAGATGCAGAGAAAGGAGCATCATTTATCAAATCCTCCTCCGTAGTCACATGCAGAATAAAACATTGCAGATAAAACATTGTGATTTCTATATAAAAACTCAGCAAATAAGAAAATGTCAATATTTTCAGGATCCTGTCTTTTCAGAGATAATCGTAAAATCCAAATAACTTCATCTTCATTTGAAAGGGTTAACACTGTTTCCCATGGCTTGTTCAATGAACCATAAACAATTATGAAATACACCTGTGGAACGGTTGTTAAGACACTAACAGCTTAAGATGGTAGGCAATTACGGTCACAGTATGAAAAAATTCGGACACTAAAGAGGCCTTTTTACTGGACTCATAAAACACAAAAAAGAAAGATGCCCAGGGTCCCTCTCACTGCGTGAAACATGCCATGGCCATGCTGCAAGAGGCATTGAGGCGCTATGTGGCCAGGGTAATAATTGCAATGTCGCGTATGTGAGACGCCTAAGACCAGCGCTACAGGGAGCAGGGCGGACAGCTGCATCGTCCTCGCAGTGGCAGACCAAGTGTACAACACCTGCAACAGATCGGTACATCGAACACACACCTACGGGACAGGTACCAGGATGGCAACAAACAACTGCCCGAGATACACCAGAACGCCACAGTCCCTCCATCAGTGCTCAGATTTCTGCAATAGGCTGAGAGAGGCTGGACTGAGGCTTGTAGGCTTTTTGTAAGGCAGGTCCTCACCAGACATGCACCGGCAGACAACGTCGCCCTGATGGGCACCAAACCCACCGTCCGCTCGACCAGACAGGACTTGGCAAGAAGTGCTCTTCACTGACGAGTCACAGTTTTGTCTCACCCCAGGGGTGATGGTCAGATTCGCGTTTATCGTCGAAGGAATGAGCGTACACTGAGGCCTTGTACTCTGGAGCGGGATCGATTTGGAGGTGGAGGCCGTCCGTCATGTGTCTGGCGGCGGTTGGTGCACAGGCAGTCATCGGAGCTGAGCTTGTTGTCATTGCGACCAAATCTCACGCTGTGCGTTACAGGGAAGACATTCCTCCTCCCTCATGTGGTATTCCTTCCTGCAGGCGATCCTGACGTGACCCTCCAGCATGACAATGCATCATCATACTGCTCGTTCTGCTGCATTTGATTTCCTGCAGACAGGAATGTCAGTGTTCTGCCACTCGGCCAGCGAAGAGCCCGGAATCTCAATCCCATTGAAGCACGTCTGGACCTGTTGGATCGGAGAGTGAGGCTAGGGCCATTCCCCCAAGAAATGTCCGGGAACTTGCAGGTGCCTTGTGGAAAAGAGTGGTAACATCTCACAGCAAGAACTGGCAAATCTGGCTGCAAGTCCATGAGGAGGAGATGCACTGCAGTACTTTATGCAGCTGGTGGCCACACCAGATTACTGGACTGTTAAGCTTTTGATTTTGGACCCCCCCCCCCTTTGTTCAGGGACACATTATTCCATTATGGTTTGTCACATGTCGTGGAACTTGTTCGTTTATGTCTCAGTTTGTTGAATCTTTGTTATGTTCATACAAATATTTACACATGTTTTAAGTTGCTGAAATAAACTTCAGTTGACAGAGAGGACGTTTCAGTATCATAGAGTTTAGTATCATTTATTCCGTATGTTCTATGACACGTGTCCTTTGTCCAATTAACTGTTCAAATTCAAGAAGTGCAGCTCTATTCCAAATGTCACTTTTTCTCAAGAATATCCATACCTTTCCCTGCATTTCAACACCATGGACCACTCCACTGTCCCTGCATTTCAACACATGACCACTCCACTGTCCCTGCATTCAACACATGACCACTTCACTGTCCCTGCATTCAAACACATGTCCACTCCACTGTCCGCTGCATTTCAAACACATGACACTCCCTGTCCCTGCATTCAACACATGACCACTCCACTGTCCCTGCATTCAAACACATGACCACTGCACTGCTTCCTACATTCAAACACGATGACCACTCCACTGTCCCTACCATTCACAACATGACCACTCCCACGTCCCTGCATTCAACACTGACCACTCCACTGTACCCTGCATTCAACACATGACCACTCCACTGCCCTTACATTCAACAACTATGACCAACTCCACTGTCCCTACATTCAACACATGACACCCCACTGTTCCCTACCATTCACACATGACCACTCCCTGTCCCTACATTCAACAACATGACCACTCCACTTTGTCCCCTGCATTCAACACATTGACCCACTTCCCACTTGTCCCCTGCATTCAACACCATGACCACTTCCACTGTCCCTAACAACACATGACCACCGCACTCGTCCCTACATTCAACACATTGACCCACTCCACTGTCCCTACATTCAACACATGAACCACGCAACGGGTCCCTGCATCAACACATGACCACTCCACTGTCCCTGCAGTTCAACACATGACCACTCCCACTGTCCCTGCATTCAACACATGACCACTCCACGTCCTGCATTCAACACATGACCCACGTCCACTGTCCCTACATTCAAACACAATGACCACTCCACTGTTCCTGCAACTCCATGACCACTTTCCACTGTCCCTACATTCAAACACATGACCACTCACTGTCCCTACATTCAACACAATGACCAACTCCACTGTCCCTGCATTCAACACATGACCACTCGCACTGATCCCTAACTTCAACACATGGACCACTCCACTGTGCCTGCATTTCACACATGACCACTCCACTGTCCCTGCTTCAACACATGACACTCCACTGTCCCTACAACACATGACCCACTCCATGTCCCTAACAAACACTGTACACTCCACTGTCCCTACATTCAACACATGACCACTCCACTGTCCCTGCAACATATGACCACTCACTGTCCCTGGCATTGCAGCCATTATAACCACTCACGCGGTAGCATTCTCTGGCTACTAAGCAAAAAAACTGAGTAAATCATAATAAACGTAAAATTTAAATAAAGCAGTTATTTTGGTCAATGGATGAATGACGGCGGATAGAAAGCTGATTAACGGTTGAATGTGATTTCAATGAACTGAAAGCATGAGGAGGATGAGGAGGGTGAATTTGATTGATCTGAACGATCAGGATGCAAGGATGATTGAATGCGGTAACAGATAGTGTAATGATGAAGAACGGTGGGCGATGATGATGTGATGATGGATGATGATGATGATGATGATGATGATGATGATGATGATGATGAATGATTGATGATGATGAAGAATTGTGTATGTGGTCTATTATTTTATTATGAAAGCTGGAATGGTTTCCTCTCAGAGAGTCAAATCAGAGGACCGACTACAACATACATGTGTGTAGTTCACACTGCAAGACCAACCCAAATTACATGGACCCACTGACATCATTGCAGATCTGCGAATTTAGATGCGTTGATTAGATGGAGGATTAGATATTGAAGCTTGAAATCGACGTTGCAGATGAAGAGTCTTCATCTGATTCTGAATGTTGACTTCAAGCTCCGATTGCCTGAGCCTCGCCGCAGAAACCAGAACAGGGCCAACTGCCACATGAGACAGGAGTCTTGGGAGGGATGGCACAGTGAGACAGAGTCTGGGAGGGATGTCACGGTGAGACAGGAGGTCGGGGAGGATGGCACAGTGAGCAGGAGTCTGGAGGGGATGGCACGGTGAGACAGGAGTTCTGAGAGAGGATGCACGGTGGCAGGAGTGCTGGAGGGTGGGCACGGCTGAGAACCAGGGTCTGGAGGATTGGCGACGGTGAGACAGGGTCTGGAGGGATGGCACAGTGAGCAGGAGTCTGAGGTATGGCACGGTGAGACAGGAAGTCTGGGAGGGATGGCCACCGTTGAGACAGGAGTTCTGGAGGGATGGCACGGTGCAGACAGGAGTTGAGATTGGGCACGTGAACAGGAGTCTGGGAGGGATGGCACGGTGAGACAGGAGTCTGGGAGGGATGGCACGCGTGAGACAGGATGTCTGGGAGGATGGCCACGGTGAGACAGGAGTCTGGAGGGATTGGCCACAGTGAGACAGGAGTCTGGAGAGGATGGCACGGTCGCGACAGGGAGTCTGGGAGGGATGTGGCAACGCGTGTGAGACAGGAGTATTGGAGGGATGGCACGTTGAGACAGGAGTCTGGGAGGGATGCCACGGTGAGACAGGAGTCTGGAGGGAGGCACAGTGAGACAGGAGTCGGGGAGGAGATGGCACGGAAGTCAGGAGCTGGAGGGATGGCACGTGGCAGGAAGTCTGGAGGGATATCACGGCTGAGACAGGAAGTCTGGGAGGGGATGCACAGTGAGACAGGGAGGTCTGGAGGGATGCCACGGTGAGACAGGAGTCTGGGAGGGATGCACGTGGGAGGACAGAGTCTGGAGGGAATGGACAGTGAGACAGGAGTTCTGGAGGGATGCCACGGTGAGACAGGAGTCTGGAGGGATGCCACGGTGAGACAGGAGTTGGAGGGATGGCACGGTGAGACAGGAGTTCTGGAGAGGGATGGCACAGTGAGACAGGAGTCTGGGAGATGGCACGGTGAGAACAGGAGTCTGGAGGGATGCACGGTGAGACAGGAGTTCTGGAGGCGATGGGCCCGTGAGACCAGGAGTCTGGGAGGGATGCACGGTGAGACAGGAAGTCTGGAGGGATGGACGGTGAGGACAGGAGTCTGGGAGGGATGGCACGGTGAGACAGGGGTCTGAGAGATGGCACGGTGAGACAGGAGTCTGGGAGGGATGGCACGGTGAGACAGGAGTCTGGGAGGATGGGCACGGTTGAGACAGGAGTCTGGGAGGGGATGGCACAGTGAGGACAGGAGTCTGGGGAGGGATGGCACGGTGAGACAGGAGTTGGAGGGATGGGCACGGCAGAGACAGGATCTGGAGGATGGCCACGGGTGAGACAGGAGTCTGGGAGGGATGGGCACGGTGAGACAGGAGTCTGGAGGGATGCAACGGTTGAGACAGGGTCTGGGAGGGATGTTCACGTGAGACAGGGAGTCTGGGAGGAGGGCCACGTGCAGACAGGAGTCTGTGAGGGATGCACGGTGAGACAGGAGTCTGGGAGGGATGCCACGCGTCGGACCGGAGTCTGGGAGGGATGGCAGCGTGAGACAGGAGTCTGGGAGGATGGGCACCGGTGAGACAGAGTCTGGGAGGGATGGGCACGGTGAGACAGGAGGTCTGACGGGCAGGATGGCACGGTGAGGGACCAGGGCTGGAGGATGGGCACGGTGAGACAGGGAGTTCTGGGAGGGATGGGCACGGTGGAGACAGGGTCTGGGAGGACTGGGCACCGGTGAGACAAAGGAGTCTGGAGGGATTGCCACGGGGAGGGACAGGAGTCTGGAGGGAATGGCACGTGAGACAGGAGTCTGAGGATGGCCGGTGAGACAGGAGTTCTGGAGGATGCCCACGGTGAGACAGGAGTCTGGAGGATGGCACGGTCATGAGCAGAGTCTTGGGAGGGATGCACGGTAGACAGAGTCTGGAGGGATAGCCACGGTGGAGACAGAGTCTGGAGGGATGCACGGTGAGACAGGAGTCTGGGGATGCCACGGTGAGACAGGAGTCTGGCGGGTGGCACGGTGAGACAGGAGTCTGAGGGATGGCCACGGTGAGACAGGAGTCTTGGAGGGATCCACGTTGAGACAGGAAGTCTTGGAGGGATGCCGGTAGGACAGGAGTCTGGGAGGATGGCACGGTGAGACAGGAGTCTGGAGGGATGCACGGTGAGACAGGAGTCTGGGAGGATGGCACGGCTTGAGACAGGAGTCTGGAGGGATGGCGACGGTGAGAACAGAGTCCTGGAGGGATGCAGAGTTTGGGTAGAAAAGAGTGACAAGTTTATTGTGGCATGCAGATGTCTGGCACGCGCATCAGAGATTTTACTGTTGCTCTGCGCTCAGAAAAGGAACAGTACGTTGGACATGTCTAATGGATTAATTCAAAGCATTTACTGCACTCTTGGTTTGTCCCGCGGGGCCGGGAAGAGCATGATGTGGAGTCATGTTTGGTCTAATAGTATAGGATGGACTCTTTTCAGGAGAGACCATACCACTGAACCTCTTCGAGAGACATGCCACGGCGAACCTCTTTCATAGACCGATGCCACTGAACCTTTCAGAGAGACCATGCCACGGAACCTCTTCAGAGAGCATGCCACTGAACCTCTTCAGAGAGACCTTGCCACGCAACCTCTTCATAGAGACCAGTGCCACCGGACCTCTCAGTATAACGAGTATCAGTATATAGCGTATCAGGTATATACATTATCAGTATATGCAGTATCAAGTATATGCAGTATCAGTGATATACAGTTCAGTATAACAGTATCAGTATATGCGTATCAGCATATGCAGTTCAGTATCATGCAGTATCAGTATATACATGATCCAGTATATATGCAATCAGTATGATACAGTATCAGATATACTATCAGAATATATGCATATCTGTATATACAGTATCAGTATTGCAGTATCAGATATAACAGTGATCAGTATGTAATCAGTATATACAGTTATGTATCAGTTAATATACAGTTGATTCCAGTATATACAGATCGAGTATATAACAGTATCACTATATACAGTATCAGTATATACATATCAGTTATGCAGTATCAGTATATACAATATCTTTATATACGTTGAAAAACCAATTGGTTTGACTGCTGGTAACTTCAGAATAAACTGGGACTACAGTACAAATACAAAGTGCAATGTCGTTGCAATTTACAACAAGTGCGATGGGGAACCCTCCTCTTTTTAATAGAGGCCATCAAAACTCTATTTTCTATTACTAAATTGCATAGTATAGCCTATAGAAATGGCAGACCAGGCCAGTAAACTGAGTGGAGAAAGTAGAGGGGTATGGAGACCAGCCAGTAGCTGAGTGCGAGAGTTAGAGGGGTATTGGAGACCAGGCCATAACTGAGTTGGAGAGTAGTCAGGGAGGTATGGAGACCAGGCCAGTAACTGAGTGGAGAGTAGAGGGTATGGAGACCAGGCCAGCTAACTGATGTGGAGACTAGAGGCGGTATGGAGACCAGCCAGTAACTGATGGAAGAGTAGAGGGTTATGGGACCAGGCCAGTAACTGAGTGGAGAGTAGGGGGTATGGAGACCAGGCAGTAAGCTGAGTTGGAGGACTTTAGAGGTGTATGGAGACCAGGCCATAACTGAGTGGAGAGTAGAGGGGTTTTGGAGACCAGGCCAGTAACTGAGTGGAGAGTAGAGGTGATACACAAAAAAAACGAGACGATTGCATAAAAATATATTAGCGGTATAGGCTATAAGCTATTTTCAAACCTATGGAAAATACCATTCATTGTCAATCAATTGAGTGCCATTTTGCTACTTGCTTAGGATTGCTGTCTGTAATTAGTGCTCAATATATTTAAGGATGTGTAGCCTATTTGATCTGTTAAATCAGTGATTTAGTGCATGTTTTATTGGGTAAGCATTAGTTAAGCCTCGTCATAGTGCCCAGTCTTCAAGTATTGTGAAAATAAATTACAATGTTAAGAAAGTGATTGTGAATGGAGAAACTGTTCCGAGTACAGAGGCTCCCGAGGTGAGACAGGAGTCTGCTTGGTCCGATCCGATCGTATTGACACCAAAGCGACCATTCTGTCTGCGGTGTTGGGAGACACGGTGTTACATTTTTAAGCTGTTGTAGGAAGATTGCGTTCACTACAAAAACTAGTTTCCATTCGGGAAACTGGCTCAATGCATGTTTTTTTTTTCAAAATCGTTCATTTAAGTCACATCACGCAGCCTTAGAATGTTTAAAAATCAAAACAATAGCTAATGTTTGTATCACAACTAAAGTTACATTATAACTCTAAATTTAATCATATAGGAGGACCTGTTTCTTTTGTTGACCGCTCAGCACAGGAATAAACCGCATGTTCGCCACTCCTCTTGAAATCGTTTTGTGGTAAAAAATATCCTTGCTCTATTTTATAAGCTATGTTCATATTGTATTATTCTTACTATACAAATAATAGTCAGAATAAAGCCACAGGAATTATAAGTAAATTTGTCTTGCTAAATGAACGAGTGTAGCCCACAGCCATATGCCGTAGTCAGATTTCAGGACCCTAACATTAAGGACACAGCCATAATGCCTAGCCAGACTCAGGACGCCTAACCATCCAGGACACAAGCATATGGGCCTAGCCAGATCAGGACCTAAACATAAGGAACACAAGCCATATGGCCTTAGCCAGGATCAGGACCCTAACATAAGGACACAGCCCATTGGCCTAGCCAGATTCAGGACCCACATTAAGACACAGCATATGCGCTAGCCAGATCAGGACGCCTAACATAAGGGACACAGCAATATGGCCTACCAAGATTCAGGACCCTAACATAAGGACACAGTCCATATGGCCTTAGCCAGATCAGGGACCCTTAACATAAAGGACACAGCCAATATGGCCCTAGCCAGATCGGACCCTAACATAAGACACAGCCATATGGCGCTAGGCCAGATCAGGAACCCTAAACATAAGCGGACCCACAGCCCATATGGCCTAGCCAGATCAGGGACCCTAAACATAAGGGGACACAGCCATTATGGCCTAGCCAGGATCAGGACCTAACATAAGGACACGAAGCCATATGGCCTTAGCCAGATCAGGACCCTAAACAGAAGGACAACTCAGAGTATGCTAGGTCTGTTCTTCTGAAAGATAGACTACATTTTCTTCATATCATGGTTTCTTTTAGACCTGTCTCAAAAATAAATAATGATTATTGTTGATGGGTTGTGGGCTATATACAAAGATTTATGAGACTTTTCCCAAAAAAACGTAGATGTTCCGAAGGTCCGCGTCAGTGTGTTGAACCAGGAGATGCTAACGTGTTTCTGTTAACGTCGGTTACCGCACGAGAGACCGAGCAGTTATTTACATGACAATCACCGCCGGCTGACAAAATTGTCATGACTTGTCACAGCCCTCTCCTTATTTGGACACATTTGTATGTTGTCTGCGTGTAGTTTGAAGGAGTTGGAAGGTAGTATTCTGGAGCTATTGCTGATGCCAATTTATTAGATGGGAAAGGGCATTAATGCCAAAGTCTTCACACTAACTTCTTTAAATAAGACAGTTGGCTTTCATACGCCTCGAAACAATGTTTTGTTCTTCAAAATTAAACAAGCATCTTTTATTACAAAAACTCAAAAACATCGTCTACTCACACACAACAACCGGACAAACAAAAAACAAAAATGTTTGCCAATGAATCCTATGGACCGTATTTTATGTATTTTGTTTTTTAAAGTTAAAATGTTGGGAGTGACATAACGTACACACACAACACACACACACACACACACACACACCCACACACACACACACACACACACACACACACACACACAGCACACACCACACACACACACACCCACACCACTATTGTATAAAAACCTGTGGAGGACAGACATTTCTTCGTACCATCAAAATCCAATTTTCCCTGACCTTAACCCCTGAATCCTTAACCATTAGCTCATAGGTGATTATTTAGCTGGTGTGTTCTAAGTAAATGATCGTATTGTCTCCACACCTTGAGAGAGAGAGAAGAGAAGAGACGATGAGAGAAGAGGAGGAGAGAGAGAGTAGAAGAGAAGGAGACGAGAGAGAGAGAGAGAGAGAGGAGAGAGAGAGAGAGGAAGAGAGAGAGTAGAGGACGCGAGAGAGTATGCGAGCGTAAGGGGGGGGGGGGGGACACACACTCTGGATCCTCCTCAAGAGATTGAGATGTAAGTAAATGAAATGTATACTGCAGACGCCCGTGCCCAGGATCCAGCCCAAAGGGGCCGCAATACACAACATGCCTCCTCCATCTCTTCATATGAGCAAAACAAACGTCCGGCCTGGACTCCTCCTACGACACAATTACGCTGCCTTTGTTTGGCTAAGTCAGCATGTTATTGTGGCCCATGTAGGAATCCAGAGATACCAAACATAGCTTGCTATTACGCTCTACTAACCCCCCCGACCCCCTCCACCGCTCGTCACTAGTTAATACAACGCACAAGACACCGTAATCGGGGTTCTTTCCACAGGCTCCCAAGTCCAGAACAGAGGCTGGGAGACACGAGTAATCAGGGGTCTCTTCACAGTCCCCAAGTCCAGAACAGAGGCTGGGAGACACAGTAATCAGGGGTCTCTTCACAGTCCCCAAGTCCAGAACAGACTGTGGGAAATGCACAGTACTACACTCTTAGAAAAAAAGAGTTCCAAAAGGGTTCTTCGGTTGTCCCCATAGGAGAACCCTTTTGGGTTCCACGGAGAACCCTTTTGGGTTCCACGGAGAACCCTTTTGGGTTCCACGGAGAACCATTTTTGGGTTCCATGTAAAAACCCTCTGTGGAAAGGGTTCTACATGGAACCCAAAACGGTTCTACCTGGAACAAAAAAGGGTTCTCCGTGGAACCAAAAAGGGTTCTGCTATGGGGACAACCGAAGAACCCTTTTAGGTTCTAGATAGCCCCTTTTATTCTAAGAGTGTACATAGAACAATGAAATTCATGGAATTCTCTTCCTCCTCAGATAACAAAATCAGTTTGAAAAAACATACAAAACAACAAGGAACTACCCAAACTTTATTCTTAGTATTATTATTAGATATATATATATTTTTTTTAAAGACATTTCAAATATAGTGTTTTGTTCTTCACTGGTTGCCCTTTTCATGTGGCAACAGGTCACACATCTTGCTGCTGTGATGCCACACTGTGGTATTTCACCCAGTAGATATGGGAGTTTATCAAAATTGGGTTTGTTTTCTAATTATTTGTGGTTCTGTGTAATCTGAGGGAAATATGTCTCTCTAATATGGTCATACATTGGGCAGGAGGTTAGGAAGTGCAGCTCAGTTTCCACCTCCTTTTGTGGGCTGTGTGCACATAGCCTGTCTTCTCTTGAGAGCCAGGTCTGCCTACGGCGGCCTTTCTCAATAGCAAGGCTATACTCACTGAGTCTGTACATAGTCAAAGCTTTCCTTAAGATTGGGTCAGTGACAGTGATCAGGTATTCTGCCACTGTGTACTCTGTTTAGGGCCAAATATCATTCTAGTTAGCTCCGTTTTTTTGGTTTATTCTTTCCAATGTGTCAAGTAATTATCTTCTTGTTTTCTTATGATTTGGTTGGGTCTAATTGTGTTGCTGTCCTGGGGCTCAGTGGGGTCTGTTTGTGTTTGTGAACGGAACCCTAGGACCAGCTTCCTTAGGGGACTCTTCTCCAGGTTCATCTCTCTGTAGGTGATGGCTTTGTTATGGAAGGTTTGGGAATCGCTTCCTTTTAGGTGGTTGTAGAATTTAACGTCTCTTTTCTGGATTTTGATATTTAGAGGGAATCGGCCTATTTCTGCTCTGCATGCATTATTTTTTTTTTTAAAGTTGTACACAGAGGATATTTTTGCAGACTTCTGCATGCAGAGTGTCAATTTGGTGTTTGTCCCATTTTGTGATTTCTTGGATGGTGAGCGGACCCCAGACCTCACAACCATAAAGGGCAATGGGTTCTATAACTGATTCAAGTATTTTTAGCCAGATGTCGAATTTCATGTTCCTTTTGATGGAA
>NW_019947050.1:10555-25357 GCF_002910315.2 Salvelinus sp. IW2-2015 | reverse complement strand
TCCCGTCCCACAGCGGTCGCTGGCTACTCCGTCCACAGCGTGCGGGCTTACCTCCCGTCCCACAGGTGCGGTGGGCTTACCTCCGTCCCACCATTGGCGGTCCCGGGGCTTACCTCCGTCCACCAGCGGTCGCGGCTTACCGTTCCGTCCCACAGCGTCCGGGGGCTTAACCTCCGTCCCAACAGCGTCCGGGGCTTACCGTCCGCCCACAGCGTCCGGGGCCTTACCTCCGCCCCACAGCGTCCGGGGCTTACCCCGCCCCATCATGCGTCCGGGGGCTTACCCTCCGCCCCACAGCGGTCCGGGGCTTACCTCCGTCCCACAGCGTCCGGGCTTAACCTCGTCCACAAGCGGTCCGGGGGCTTACCTCACGTGCCCACAGCGTCGGGGCTTACCTCCGTCCCCAGCGTGCCGGTGGCTTACCTCCGCCCCACAAGCGTCCGGGGGCTTACCTTCGCCCCCACAGCGTCCGGGGCTTACCTCCGCTCCCACAGCGTCCGGGGCTTACCCTCCGCCCAACAGCGTCCGGGGCTTACTCCGCCCCCAGCGTCCGGGGCTTACCTCCGCCACAGCGTCCGGGGCTTGCGTCCGGGGCTTACCTCCGTTGCCCCAGCGTCCGGGGCTTACCTCGTCCCACAGCGTCCGGGGTTACCTCGTCCCACAAGCGTCCGGGCTTACCTCCGTCCACAGCGTCCGGGGCTTACCTCCGCCCCACAGCGTCCGGGGCTTACCTCGCCCCACAGAGTCCGGGGATTACCTCGCCCAAACAGCGTCCGGGGCTTCTCCGCCCACAGCGTCCTGGGGGCTTACCTCCGCCCCACAGCGTCCGGGGCTTAACCTCCCGCCGCACAGCGTCCGGGGCTTTACCTCCGCCCCAATAGCATTCCAGAAAGCAGCCCCCGTCCGGACGGCCTCAGAGAGACACGTTTAAAAGCTTCGTCGAAAATGGTAGGAGACACACTCAGCTTCCCAGTTAACCAAAGCCAACGCAGAGTTAAGGGACAGTATAAGGGGGCATGCATCAAAGACACCCATTGCAAGATGACAACGATATAAAACAGTTTCTTGGAGAAAAGAGAATTAATATGGATATATTATGCAATAAGAAGGAAAAAAACAGCTTATTAACCAAATGGGAAATATTTATTCTCTCCCGTGCAAAAAGGTTGAAAAATGTCAGTGGGAAAAGAAAATACCGTTAGGTCCACTTGCTCCACAGGCAAGACACTCACAGCAGCAGTCAGCGCTGCTTCCCAAACGGCACTCTGTTCCCCTCTATAGTGGCACTACCTTTTGACAGGACCGCATAGAAAGTAGTGCACTCACTTTTGACAGGGCCCCATACGAAAGTAGCGCAGCTACTCTTTGACCAGGGCCCATAGAAAGTAGTGGCAACTACTTTTGAACCAGGGCCATAATAAAAGTAGCGCACTACTTTTGACGCAGGGCCCTATAAGTAGCGCACTACTTTTGACGCAGGGCCCATATAACAGTAGCGACTACTTTTGACACGGGCTCCATTAGAAAGTAGCGGCACTACTTTTTGACCAGGACCCATATAAAAGTGCGCACTACTTTTGACCAGGGCCATATAAAGTAGCGCTGCTACTTTTGACCAGGGCCATATAAAAAGTAGGGCTCTACTTTTGACAAAGGGCCATAGAAAAGTAGCGCACTAATTTTGACCAAGGGCCCACTAGAAAAAGTTGGTGACTATATAGGGAAATAGGGTGCTCCATTTGGGGATGCGGCTTCAGTTAGGTGACAGTCTCCTCACAACCACCTCATTCAAACTAAACAGACAACAATCAGAAAGTCAAAAGAAACAGGTGAAATGAACACTCCCAATGTTGACACGACATAACGGACCGGTTTCCCCCCAACAAGATTACACCTAAGTCCACACTCAAAAGCATATCAAGAGAGATTGAAAAGATATTTTAATTCTATAGGACTAACTTAATTTGTCTGTCTGGGAAACTGCCCAATTAAAGGTTTGTTTTCCAAGCTATACAAAGATCACATAGAAAAAGTAACATTTTATAAACTCCACTGATAGATTCAGGAAAAAGTGCATATTTGGTCATGATTTATGACGTGTAGCCAGCTTGAATATATGTTGATTTGATATTGGAGTAAAAACTACTACTGGTATCAATCAGTTTTCGTTGGTTAATATTTTAGTATTTAGTCCATACTCCCTTTTATTTTTGCAAAATATATTTGATCTTTGTTTAAGTTCGTTTTGTGAATCACGACCTCTGGTTTTACACGTCTCCTGAATAACTCAAAATTAAAAAGTTTTTAATTCCAACATAAAAGTAAATTCTGGAGAAACTACAGAATAAAAATAAAAAAGTGTTTTATATACAGAACTTGCACACATAGAAATGAGAGAAGCAAGATCAACTGAGTTACCACCAACTTTTAACACAAATATTCTGAAAACACCTCCATGTTTTATTTGTTCCTAAAAGAAGGATAACTTGAAATGAGCAGCATGTAGACTACTTTAATTTCTTTAAAAACACAAGACAATATGAGTGTTTAACAAAGTAAAAGGACTAACCTACTGATCCGCTCACACCACTATACTTCACCCTGTTCAAGTCAAAACTAAACCCTCCCCTCTTGTGATTCTTCTCTGATACACACTCACCAGCACGGGGAACATGGTCTTTTCACTAGGCCTGTACAGTTGACCGTTTTCAGAGGCTTTAAAGCCAGGTGGAAGTATAGTGTGGTTGAGGGATCAGTAGGTTAGTCCTTTTACTTTGTTAAACACTCATATTGTCTTGTGTTTTAAAGAAAGTTAAAGTTAGTCTACATGCTGCTCATTTCAAGTTGATCCTTCTTTTTGGAACATAAAACATGGAGGTGTTTCAGAATATTTGTGTAAAAGTTGGTGGTAACTCAGTTGGATCTTGCTCTTCTCATTTCTATGTGTGCCAAGTTCTGTATATAAAAGTCACTTTTTTATTTTTATTCTGTAGTTTCTCCAGAATTTACGTTTTATGTTGGAATTAAAACTTTTTAATTTTGAGTTATTCAGGAGACGTGTAAACGAGAGGTCGTGATTCACAAAACGAACTTAACAAGAATCAATATATTTTGCAAATAAAAAGGGAGTATTACTAAATACTAAAATATTAACAACGAAACTGATTATACAGTAGTAGTTTTACTCCAATATCAACATCAACATATATCAAGCTGGCTACACGTCATAAATCATGACAAATATGCACTTTTCCTGAGATCTATCAGTGGAGTTTATAAATGTTACTTTTTCTCATGTGATCTTTTGTATGCTGAAACAAACTTAATTGGGCCAGTTTCCCAGACAGACAGATTAAGTTTAGTCCTAGAATTAATAATATCTTTCAATCTCTCTTGATAATGCTTTTGAGTGGTGGACTAGGTGTAATCTGTGTCTGGGGGAAACCGGTCCGTTATGTCGTTGTTCAACATTGGGATTGTTCTTCACCTGTTTCTTTGACTTTCTGTTGTGTTCTGTTTAGTTTGAATGATGGTTGTTGAGGAGGACTGTCACCTAACTGAGGCCTGCATCCCCAATGGCCACCCTATTCCCTATATAGTGCACATACTTTCTATGGGCCCTGGTCAAAAGTAGTGCGGCTTACTTTTCTATGGCCCTGGTCAAAAGTAGAGCGCTACTTTTATATGGGCCTGGTCAAAGTGAGCGCTACTTTTATATGGCCTGGTAAAGTAGTGCCTACTTTTATAGGTCCTGTCAAAGTAGTGCCTACTAGGGCCTGCAAAAGTAGTGCGCTACTTTATATGGGCCCTGGGTCAAAGTAGTGCGTACTTTATATGGCTGGTCAAAAGTGTGCCTACTTTTTTGGCCTGTCAAATGTCACTACTTTTATGGGCCCTGGTCAAAGTAGTGCCTACTTTTATGGGCCCTGGTCAAAAGTAGTGCACTACTTTTATGGCCTGGTCAAAAGTAGTGCATATAGAGGGGAACAGAGTGCCGTTTGGGAAGCAGCCTGACTGCTGCTGTGAGTGTCTTGCCTGTGAGCAAGCTGGACCTAACGGTTATTTTTTTCCACTGACATTTTTCAACACTTTTGCACGGAAGAGATAAATATTTCCCATTTGTTAATAAGCTGTTTTTTTTTCCTTCTATGTCATATATATCCATATTAATTCTCTTTTCTCCAAGAAACTGTTTTATATCGTGTCATCTTGCAATGGGTGTCTTTGTATGCATGCCCCCTATATCGTCTTACTCTGCGTTGGCTTTGGTTAACTGGGAAGCTGATGTGTCTCCTACCATTTTCTACTGAAGCTTTTAACTGTGTCTCTCTGAGGCCGTCCGACTGGCTGCTTTCTGAATGCTATGGGGCGGAGGTAGCCCCGGACGCTGTGGGCGGAGGTAAGCCCCGACGCTTGTGGCGGAGGTACCCCGACGCTGTGGGCGGAGGTAAGCCCGACGCTGTGGGCGGAGGTAAGCCCCGGACGCTGTGGGCCGAGGTAAGCCCCGACGCTGTGGGCGGAGGTAAGCCCCGGACGGTGACGTGGGTAAGGACGTGGGCGTAGCCCCGACGCTGTGGACGGAGGTAAGCCCGGACGCTGGGGACGGAGTAAGCCCCGACGGCCACCTGTGGGGCGAGTAAGCCGACGCTGTGGGGCGGAGGTAAGCCCGACGCTGTGGAGTAGCCCCGGCACGTGTGGGCGGAGGTAAGCCCCGGACGGGGCGAGGTAAGCCCCGGACGCTGGGGGCGAGGTAGCGACGCGACGGGGAGCCCCGGACGCTGTGGGACGGAGGTAAGCCCCGACGCTGTGGGACGGAGGTAAGCCCCGACGCTGTGGGACGGAGGTAAGCCCCGGCCTGTGCGAGCGCGAGTGTGGGGCGGAGGTAGCCCGGACGCTGTGGGCGGAGTAAGCCCCGACGCTGGGCGGAGGTAAGCCCCGACGCTGTGGACGGAGGTAAGCCCCGCGACGCTGTGGGACGGAGGTAAGCCGCCCGCGTGGACGAGGTAAGCCCCACGCTGTGGGACGGAGGTAAGCCGCACGCTGTGGGACGGAGGTAAGCCCCGCACGCTGTGGGACGGAGGTAAGCCGCACCGCTGTGGGACGGAGGTAAGCCGCGACCGCTGTGGGACGGAGGTAAGCCCCGACGCTGTGGGACGGAGGTAAGCCGCGACCGTGTGGGACGGAAGGTCCTATGCACACACTTAAACCAACGTTACTGTGGAGTGAATGATTTTTCCTAAACAACAACAAAGCATGAGCATGTTATTTCTGAACGTTTCTTTTGTCTCCTGATTGGGTTTTATAGTTGATGTTTAAGACCTGGGATGTATGGACGTCTTCATTGACAGAATTAGTCTGCAGACTGCTCACTTGTTGTCGGTGTGCCAACAACTTCAAACATAGACAAACAACACAGTCGGTGTCCGTGCCTTGTCAGAAATAATATGGCCGGTTTCCACACCCAGACTTGTCCTTTGAGCGTGCATGTTAGTCCAAGAGGAGACTTCATCTGGGTTCAGGAAACCAGCCACTTCGTCACATTTTTCACTGGATCTCCCATTGAAACCAATGCATGACTAAGGAACATTTTACTAGCCAATTAATGAAATGTTTTATTCAGTTTCCTCTGTCTACAGCTCACTGTGTTCTCTCTTGTGTCTCTCTCTGTCTCTGTCGTCTGTCTGCTCTCTCTCGTCTCTGTCTCTCTCCGTCTTGTCTTCTGTCTCTCTCCTGTCTGTGTCTCTGTTCAGGGCATTGAGCGTCTGAAGGGGGAGAAGGCCAGGTGGGAGAAGACTTCCTGCTGGAGGCAATGAAGTCAGCGTTTGGAGGGCCTTCTCTCCATCCTGGCTCAGTCCCTTCTCTGACCTCCGCTGTACGAGGGATCCCAATGACCACGTGGTGCTGCCGAGGGGGAGATCTATCGAGGACGACGTCATAGAGATACCGCTGGTCTAGTGTCATAAGACTCCCATAGAACTAGAATGAATAGAATGGGCGGTGAACCTCACACCCTGGCAGGTTGACTGGTGAACTCCCGGGTACACTTGCTATGGAAGCCTGGTATTGTGATTCATTATGGCATCGTTGACATAATAATTAGGAGGGTGTGTACATTTGTCCTATTTCAGACATGTACCAGTGTGTTTTTATACACGTTTAGTTTTCTGCATATCCCAACTCCCTGAGGGGGGGGGGGGGGTCTGGACTAGGCTTCTATAGAGAGAACGCCAGTTCTATTCATTCTATTTCTATACAGACTCCACTGATCTAGTGCGGTGTCCTTCCTACAGTGCTACTGCTGCTTGGACCAAAGCTATTAAAGGGATCCTGCACCAAATGTCCTTTTTAGAATGAGCCACAACATGTCCAGGTCTTATCCCTGGTGATGTGAACGAGGTACAAGTCCAACGAAGACGAGTTGGATTGACCCAAACGGGCTCCTTCAGTAGTCCAGAGCATCTCCTGCATACACAGCTCTACATGTGTTCAGTTGTATTACGGGAAGACTCCTAGAAAACGACCTGTGGACTATGCAGAATCTAGATGGTCCGTGGCCTGTCCTCTAATCTTACTTCACCAAGTGCCTTTTTTTTATAAACTGTCAAGTTGAGAATTTTAATGTTACTGGCCTTGGTCTGTAAAGTATGCAAATGAGGTGGTAACAGTTAAATGGCCTTGTACTGTAAAGTATGCAAATGTAGGTGGTTAACAGTTTTAACGTTTTTTTTCTATCTGTATTATGTCAGAGAATTACATTACCTTTTAAGTGTGTTAATTAAAGGGCCTTATCTAAACAATTCATTCTTCATCTGGAAAATGTAAAGAGAACACTTTTATTGAATGGGGGTTAGGTGATAGTTGGGGGGGGGGTGGCTAGGTGATGGTGGATGGTTTCTACTGTACTTTCTACGCGAATGGGTACTAGGGAGGACTACGATGGTTACTAGGGAGGACTTTCTAACAGTCAAATGAATGCTCCATATCATGGGACCACAATTGTTTACTTTTAACATTTAAATAAAAGGGAAGTTGTCGTTGATATCGTACTTTATCCATGTATTGATTGGTTCTCATATTATTGTTTGACTACAGAATAAAAAACATGTCAGAGATTACGTGACAAGATGTTTCATATGAAGGTTTATTTACAAAGCTCTAATTTCAATAAATTGATATGCATTTCGTATTTCAGGTCATTACAAACGGAGGTAAGCCGCGACCGCTGTGGGACGGAGGTAAGCCCCGACCGCTGTGGGACGGAGGTAAGCCGCGACCGCTGTGGGACGGAGGTCCTACTGCACACACTTAAACCCAACGTTACTGTGGAGTGAATGAGTTTTTTCCTAAACAACAACAAAGCATGATGCATGTATTTCTGAACGTTTCTTATTGTCTCCTGATTGGGTTTTATAAGTTGATGTTTAAGACCTGGGATGTATGGACGTCTTCATTGACAGAATTAGTCTGCAGACTGCTCACTGTGTTGTCGTGTGCCAACAACTTCAACAACACATAGAACAAGACAACACAGTCGGTGTCCGTGCCTTGTCAGAAATAATATGGGCCGGTTTCCACACCCATGACTTGTCCATTTGAGCGTGCATGTTAGTCCAAGAGGAGACTTCATCTGGGTTCAGGAAACCAGCCACTTCAGTCACATTTTTCACTGGATCTCCCATTGAAACCAATGCATGACTAAGGAACATTTTACTAAATTAATGAAATGTTTTAATTCAGTTTCCTCTGTCTACAGCTCACTGTGTTCTCTCTGTGTCTCTCTCTGTCTCTGTGTCTGTCTCTCTCTCTCCGTCTCTGTCTCTCTCCGTCTTTGTCTGTCTGTCTCTCTCTCTGTCTGTGTCTCTGTTCCAGGGCATTGAGCGTCTGAAGGGGGAGAAGGCCAGGTGGGAGAAGACTTCCTGCTGGGAGGCAATGAAGTCAGCGTTTGGAGGGCCCTTCTCTCCATCCTGGCTCAGTCCCTTCTCTGACCTCCGCTGTACGAGGGATCCCAATGACCACGTGGTGCTGCCGCAGGGGGAGATCATCGAGGACGACGTCATAGAGATACCGCTGGTCTAGTGTCATAAGACTCCCATAGAACTAGAATGAATAGAATGGGCGGTGAACCTCACACCCTGGCAGGTTTGACTGGTGAACTCCCGGGTACACTTGCTATGGAAGCCTGGTATTGTGATTCATTATGGCATCGTTGACATAATAATTAGGAGGGTGTGTACATTTGTCCTATTTCAGACATGTACCAGTGTGTATTATACACGTGTGAATTGGACATTTTTATTTTTCTGCATATCCCAACTCTCCTTGAGTTGGGGGGGGGGGGGTCTGGACTAGGCTTCTATAGAGAGACGCCAGTTCTATTCATTCTATTTCTATACAGACTCCACTGGTCTAGTGCGGTGTCCTTCCTACAGTGCTACTGCTGCTTGGACCAAAGCTATTAAAAGGGATCCTGCACCAAATGTCCTTTTTAGAATGAGCCACAACATGTCCAGGTCTTATACCCCCTGGTGATGTGAACGAGGTACAAGTCCCAACGAAGACGAGTTGGATTGACCCAAACGGGCTCCTTCAGTAGTCCAGAGCATCCCTGATACACAGCTCTACGTGGTTCAGTTGTATTACGGGAAGACCTCCTAGAAAACGACCTGTGGACTATGCAGAATCTAGATGGTCCGTGGCCTGTCCTCTAATCTTACTTCACCAAGTGCCTTTTTTTTAATAAACTGTCAAGTTGAGAATTTTAATGTTACTGGCCTTGGTCTGTAAAGTATGCAAATTGTAAGGTGGGATAACAGTTAATGGCCTGTGTACTGTAAAGTATGCAAATGAGGTGAGCTAACAGTTTTTAACCTGTTTTTTTCATATCTGTATTATGTCAGAGAATTACATTACCTTTTAAGTGTGTTAATTAAAGGGCCTTATCTAAACAATTCATTTTTCATCTGGAAAATGTAAAGAGAACACTTTTATTGAATGGGGGTTAGGTGATAGTTGGGGGGGGGGGTAGGTGATGGTGGATGGTTTTACTGTACTTTCTACGATGGTTACTAGGGAGGACTACGATGGTTACTACTAGGCGAGGGACTTCTACAGTCAAATGAATGCTCCATATCATGGGACCACATTGTTTACTTTTAACATTTAATAAAAGGGAAGTTGTCGTTGATATCGTACTTTATCCATGTATTGATTGTTCTCATATAGTTTGACTACAGAATAAAAAACATGTCAGAGATTACGTGACAAGATTTCATATGAAGTTTATTTACAAAACTCTAATTTCAATAAATTGATATGCATTTGTATTTCAGGTCATTACAATATTGTCAATAAAATATACATATCAACAGTAGTATTTAAAATTCTTTGTTTGCATAATAATGTGTAGTGTTGAAAAGCCTGATCATGTTGTGTATGGAGTGTGCAACCTTGGTCATATCGTACATTAGAATCCATGTAAAGTCAGGCGTAACATGTTAGAATCCGTGTACAGTCAGGGTAACAGTTGAATCGTGTACAGTCAGTGCTAACATGTTAGAATCCATGTACAGTCAGGCTGTAACATGTTAGAATCCATGTACAGTCAGTGTAACATGTTAGAATCCATGACAGTCAGATGTAACATGTTAGAATCCATGTAACAGTCAGGCGTAACATGTTAGAATCCGTGTTACAGCTAGGCGTAACATGTTTAGAATCCATGTACAGTTCAAGGCGTAACATGTTAGAATCCGTGTACAGTCAGGCGTAACATGTTAGAATCCATGTACAGTGAGGTAAACATGTTAGAATCCATGTACAGTCAGGCTGTAACATGTTAGAATCCAATGTACAGTCAGGTAACATGTTTAGAATCCGTGTACAAGTCCATATTGTAACATGTTAGAAATCCGTGTTACAGTCAGGGTAACATGTTAGATATCCGTGTACAGTCAGGCGAACAGTTTGGAATCCGTGTACAGTCAGGTAACATGTTGAATCCGTTACAGTCAGGGTAACATGTTGAATCCGTGTACAGTCAGCGTGTAACATGTTAGGAATCCGTGTACAGTCAGATGTACAGGTTAGAATCCGTGTACAGTCAGGAACGTAGACAGTCACGTACGTTAGAATCCGGACAGTCAGGTGTAACATGTTAGAATCCGTGTACAGTCAGGTGTAACATGTTAGAATCCGTACAGTCAGTTGTAACATCAAAGCCCTTTTGTGGTAATAGAACACGGTTCTGGTGAAATCCAGATTTATTTGAGCCAGAAAGCGTTTGTTTAACGGCGAGGCGGTCCAGTGGGGTGATTGACGCAGTGGAATTGTTATTCCACTTCTTATTCCACATGTGGACAGTCCTTCACTCTTCCTTCTTGGCCTCTGCTGGTTGGGAAGTTGATCCGTGCAGCACCAGTAAACCTGAGAGCGTTAGAGAGATGCCCACCCACCACAGTGCTGCGTGGGTCTCGCCAAAGAGCAGCTTCCCAAGGAATGCCTAAACACAGTACAGACTATGGAAGTGGGATTGGCAACATAAATAGCCTATAATACCTGTATTCACAGATGTCATTGCTCCAATAACGTTGTTCCACTATGGTCTTATGGTCAATGTTCTATAGTGCCAAAGGCCTACTGTACTGTGTTTATATCAATTGGATAGCTGAGATCTGGGGTCGTATTGATAAAGCGTCTCAGAGTCGCAGTGCCTATCTAGGATCAGGTCCTCCTGACTTAATCATTACGATCTAAAAGGTGAAATTCATCCTCTGGTCAACACTCCTACTCAGACATTTTATGAATACAATTGATCCTCTGGTCAACACTCCTACTCAGACATTTTATGAATACAATTGATCCTCTGGTCAACACTCCTACTCAGACATTTTATGAATACATGCCGTGATGGATATCAACCAGTTGCTCTACTCACYGAGGAAACAAAGTTGGATGCGGTGGTGGTGACCGTGGCCCGAGCGGAGGAGGAGGAGTGTCTCAGAGCCTTGGAGAAGAAGGTCCACATCACAGCATTACTGGTGAACAGCAGTCCTCCACACAGCAACCGCAGAGGGATGTGGAGCTGAAACAACACATCACAGCATTACAAGTGAACAGCAGCTGCAGAGGGATGTGGAGCTGAAACAACACATCACAGCATTACAAGTGAACAGCAGCTGCAGAGGGATGTGGAGCTGGAATACAATAGGACTTGTTAGTGGTCTCTGGTAGAATGGTATCTCTCACACACACAATGGTATCTCTCACACACACATTCTTTCTCTCAGTCTCCCTCTGACACATACACACTTTGAAAATTATACATCCATATAGATACTCTCACCCATTCGCAGGGTGATGTTTCCTCCTGAATAATCCTGTAGTCCCCATCCTGAAACCAGGTTTTCAGCCCTGTTTCACACATCCCTTTGAGGTAGTCTGAGCCCAGAGATAGCTTGGCTGACGAGGAGGCGACGGCTCCAAGAAAGCCCGCTAATAATGCYTAAAYCGCACCTGAAATCATGTTTATTTAGCYTCTAAACTAGACTTTACTGTCACATATTTGACTACTTCCTTGTCTAAAAGGCTTCACTCGGTTCAACCAATCAGACTCACCTCTGGGATCATATGACCTTCAGCGGGCGCAGGGTGATGACGATTTAATGTTACGCTAAACACGACGGGCTAAACACAACCTGAAATTARCTTGTTTCCTTAATTTGTTCTAACTCTCAAAATGGCTAAGATGAATAAGGGTCCGAAAGCGAACGTATCGTGGGTGAAACCAGCAGAACCGTCATTTTTAAAGAAATTCAAGAAKGATGTTGGCTTTAAGGAAGGACCTACCATTGATACCAAGGTATTTCGCTAATGTGCTACGTTAGCTAGCCTATGTAAAATGAACTAACGTTAACCTTAGGTGGGCTACAGTATATACGTGACTGTATGGCAAGCCCGCTGGAGAGCTATGTAAGGTTTTAGTTCGAGTCCTGCGCTAACATCTTGATTCAGATAGTCAACACGATATTAGCTAGCTCTACAGGAGAGTTGACCACCCTCCATAATTAGTGGGGTTTCTCTCTCACATAATTCAATTCCTTGACCACTATAGATATTTCATTGACACGAAGGGCTATTTTTGCAGCTATGTGTACCTTTTAACATGGAAATGGCGGCTGGTATGATGTCAATATGGTGATATTTAACCTTGTCACTGTTCCCGCAGCGTTTAGAGATGCCAGCCTTGGAGGATGACAGTGGCAGTGATCGTGAAGATGAGCTGCCTCAAGTTGTCATTCTCAAAAAGGGAGATTTAAGCGCTGAAGAAGTGTTACAGATAAAAGAGGTAAAGGATGGTACAGAAAAAGGTAAATAATATATAATAGTAATGTGTTAATTGGAGTGTGTCTCTGTACTGTGTGTCTCTCTGTACTGTGTGTCTCTCTGTACTGTATGTCTGTCTGTACTGTGTGTGTGTCTGGGTCCTGTACTGTGGTATACTGTGTGTATACAGGGTCTGTACTGTGTGTCTTACTGTGTGTTAACAGGTCTGTATGTGTGTATACAGGGTCTGTACTGTGTGTCTACTGTGTGTATACAGGGTCTGTACTGTGTGTATACTGTGTGTATACAGGGTCTGTACTGTGTGTCTACTGTGTGTATACAGGTCTGTACTGTGTGTATACAGGGTCTGTACTGTGTGTATACAGGGTCTGTACTGTGTGTCTACGTGTGTATACAGGGTCTGTACTGTGTGTCTCTGTTGTGTATACAGGGTCTGTACTGTGTGTCACTGTGTGTATACAGGGTCTGTACTGTGTGTCTACTGTGTGTATACAGGGTCTGTACTGTGTGTCTACTGTGTGTATACAGGGTCTGTACTGGTGTGTCTACTGTGTGTATACAGGTCTGTACTGTGTGTATAGGTCTGTACTATGTGTCTACTGTGTGTTATACAGGGTCTGTACTGTGTGTCTACTATGTGTATACAGGGTCTGTACTGTGTGTCTACTATGTGTATACAGGGTCTGTGTGTGTACTTAATCTGCCTCTTCTCCTTGCTGCCTCAAGAGACAAGCCTCCTGCGGACGGCAAGATCCTGTTCAAGAAGCCCACGAAGCGCTCCTCCGACAAGTTCCAGGGCATCACCGCCAGCTCTAACAAGAAGAAGAAGAGTGAAGGAGAGAAATTGGGAGGAGATGAAGAGAAAAAGGAGGAGAAGTCTGAAAAGAAGGTGAAAAACAAGAGTCTTCTCTCTTTCGGAGAGGATGAGGATGAGGACTAGAAGTTAATTCACCGCAGGGATTTCAGACTAGAGCAATCAACCGCTCATCAGACTAGAGCAATCAACCGCTCATGGATTATGGAACTGATCTACTGCGGTTGTTGYTTTTTACTATGGGCAAAAAGACCCAACATAGAATAGCTCATARATCGTAGTTTGTCCCACTAGACTAAGATCCTTAGACATTACGGGTCATCCCCTCTCTTCTGGAGGTGGAATCCCCTCTTCTGGAGGTGGAATCTGGACATGTATCTGAAACAAACCCCTTCTTCACGATCAAAGATCTTTAGATACATAAGATGCATGCTGTTATTCTTTGTCGACTGTAAGACGTCTCTGCTGTTGGAAATGTTGCATAGTGACTCACTGTGGGCCTATTATCCATCCATTACAACTGTAGTCYTCCGTCCTTCAGTGGACCCTCTGGACTTTTTCATACAGCCAACACAGGGTCTGGATCTAAGATTTATCAAGGTAACCCGTGTGACAACAGCTACTAAGGGGAAAGAAATGAGCTGGTGGTTTTGGTCAAAAAAATATAGTCTGGAGAGTTGATGTGCTACTTTCCTACTTCTAGAGTCAATCATTCATTGGATGTAGAAATGTGTTTTAGCTTCGACAACGGAGCTTCAAAAGATGTTTAAGTTAAACACTTCATTGTTTTTATGCCAAGTGTTGGATTTTTCTGTGATTTGTATTGTGCTTTTTTAAATGATGTTTTTTAGTTGAATAAGTTTGAAATGTAACTATTAAAATACATTAAGGCCTTACGATAGCATAATACTATAGTACGTTCTGTAGAAAGCAGGTCTGTCAGTAGGTCATGTTGCAAAAATATCTCTCATTAGCAAATACCTTTTTACAGTTTTCACAATATGCAGAGAATGGTCCGTGAAAACAGAGAGATTTACATTTTTATTATCCATAGAAAATAGTGTTACTATTACATTTTAAACCTTACGAGAACATGTGGCCCTTCAAATCCCAGAGGACTGATTTAGTTACCAGGATGATAAATGATGAATCCCAGAGGACTGATTTAGTTACCAGGATGATAAATCCCAGAGGACTGATTTAGTTACCAGGATGATAAATCCCAGAGGACTGATTTAATTACCAGGATGATAAATCCCAGAGGACTGATTTAAATTACCTAGGTAGTTAAACTGATAAGAACAATGGTTTGGAGGTTACAATCACAAGCAAAAATAAAAAGTAAAGTTAATATCAAGTAACCTTCGTACGCCACACCCCCATAACCTTCGTACGCCACACCCCCTAATATGCATAAATATTCAAGGAACATTTAAATTGCAGTGTACAAACTTAACATGAACAGGAATGACATTTACGCTAACGGGTGACCAAAAAAACTATCTGAAAGCCATGCCTCCAATAAGCCATGCCTTCAATCTGATAGGCTGCCACCTCTACAATATATAATAAAAAGGTTAAAAAAAAGAACTCCTAGCATCACAAAAATGATCCGGTTTGAATCTTACGTAGGAGTTCCTCGACGT
>NW_019947050.1:0-4334 GCF_002910315.2 Salvelinus sp. IW2-2015 | reverse complement strand
ATAAACCTTCGTACGCCACACCCCCATAACCTTCGTACGCCACACCCCATAACCCTTCGTACGCCACACCCCATAACCTTTGTCTGTATCGACGCCACACGAGGAGATGGCCCTCTCTCGACCCCCATACCCTTTCCCTATACCCCTGGAGCCCGTTACCCTGGAGTCCCCGTATTCGAGCCTGAGACCACAAACGATTATAAGTTCCACTAACATTTCAAATACCTCAGTAAATTTGGGAGAGACACAAAAGTTCGGATAAAAATGAAAATATTATACCAAGTGGTGTCCGCAGAACAAAGCTACTTCGCATAATCCCCACTGCCCGAATCTTTCGCCAGGTTTTTCCTTATATTACCAAAGATGTATTCCATAGCGAGGATCTGTAACCCCCATTATCATAAGCTACATCTTTCCAAACCTTTATGCGAGCCAGACCGACGAATCCATAACACCCCCAAACATCCCCCAGAAACAACTCCAATTGTATTGGATTTTCTATATAATGAAACTTACTATCTTTGCATGTTTGTATTGCGCAGACCATTAAAGTATTTGCCACTCAACCTCACACCAACAACCCCATAGTATAAGAATCCGGCTCTCACAGACCCTTCTGTTGCTATAGTTTTTCCCTACTTAAAGAAGGCCCCTCCACTGTCCACCTCCCCACTCCCCATAAACCGATTACCTTCGGTTTATTCAACTTGCCCAACTGTATCTGCAATCTCGGTTACCGCGCCCATAAAATAAAGACCCCTCCTGTCCCACACACTTCAATCATAACAGACTCCTCCAACCATTCAATACCACACAACCTATAGGCCTCTGTCAAGCCATGAGAGGCTGCTGTATAAGGACATCAAGATAAATTGTAGACCTGCACAAGGCTTGGATGGCTACAGACAAATAGGCAAGCCAGCTTTGTGAGAAGGCAACAACTGTATGGCGCATATTAGAACAATAGAAGAAAATCAGTAAAGAAGTCAAGCATGATTCAAGTCCACCATCGGTCTTGGGGCTCCCTTTTCAGAGGGGTTTCTCGAGGAACCTTTTTCAAATGTAAACGTCCCGCCGGTGTGGCAAACAGAAAGGTTCTTCCAGACACCTTTACTTTTAAGAGTGTATAATGTCTTGTCATTCAGGCCCCACCGTTCTAGCAACAACAAAAATTGATGGGGGATGCCTGTTTTGCATGTTATTTTGGCATTAATACGTGTCACATAACAATTTGCAAACAATGTAAAAAAAACACACACAAAAKCCCCCCAAACAATTGAGTTAATAAAGCCACATAGAAACTTGGTCTCTTTTTTGCTTTCTTGAGTAAAGCAGCTCCAAAATGCAGGTGTTTCAGCCTAGCTCAGTGCTTTCTGTTGTGGTGTGGCAGCCAGCGGAAAATACAAACCTTAGGGGTTGGTAATGTTCTGTTATTACGCTTCTTATAAGAAGCGTAATGTTCTGTCACTCATGGGGACACTACGTCACCGCAAAATCTAAGGGTAGAGCTTGAAAATTCAAGCCCCTTGGGTGTTGCCATAGAGTTACATTAGAAGTGTCCATCCAAGAAGGCTCAAGGTCATTGGCCACAGATAAAATTACATCAAGTCATGTTATATCTACAGTTGCTTTGATTGGGCTGATGTCAACATCATACTTTCAAAATCTTAGCTAGCAGTCATCATCATGAATCAAGTCAACAATCTACTGGCAAATCAWTTTTAATCCTTTTCATATGAAGATAAATAATTAAGAGAAATTATAGATAAAATGTACTGGTGCTCATCGGCCATTGGACATAAACATTACACAAGTTGGAAATCGCAAATTCAACAATGAGTGGTTTAGAAGGAATCAGTGACTAACTGCAATCACTAGCCTGCTATTCAGTGCAGTGGCTGTGTGGTCCCAAGTCTGTGTTTAAGGGTCTCTTTTCCAAGCTTAAAAGGATAAACATTCCACATTAACCATGCTGTCAATCCAGCATGATTTCTGCCGCGCTCAAAACAACTGGAAACTCAGAACTGGGAAATTGGATTTCAGTGAGTTCAAGACAACTGGGAATTCGGGGGAGAAAAACGAGCTCCGACTGGGAAATAAAAGTTTTGAATGGTCATCCAAGTCGGAAAGTCAGGCCTCTTTCTAGAGCTCCGACCTGAAGATCACTGACGTCGTCATGATTCAAACTCGTTTTTTTTCTCCCAGAGTTCCCAGTTGTCTTGAAAGCAACATAAATCCAGAGAATACCAGACTTTGATGACCAAGTTTGATGACAAAATTTGCCCACGAAGGACCATCGCACCACATTCCTGTTCAAGTGAGCACAGCACAACAWGGTGAGTCCAAAAATGTATTSTACGCTGCTTCATGAATGATGTAATYTGCCAGGGAGATATGCACTGTAGCTAAGAAAGTAATACTAAGTGTATGTTGTGTAGTTAGCTGTTAGTAGCCCATGTCCCTCACCCTAATTTGGCCTATCTTCAGCTCTTAATTTTGCCTTCTGTTCTGACTTGGTGGTGCCCATGTAGCCTATAACCTGTCTTAAAGAAATGTCATCATCCAATATTCTAAGAGCTWTCATTGTCTGCTTATATGCCACCTTRATTTATCCTACGGTTCTGACTTGGTGCACAGGGAGAATACRGTAAGAACTTCMGAATTCTGTCGCTGTACATTTCTAAAGTGCTGAACAAATAGTTATATTGKCTAYGTCCGTCCTAGCTCGCTCATMAATGTCTTATCCGAAATGACAGTTTGCCTCTTATCCGCTCGCTGTCCCATTATGCCATAGTTTGTACATCTCAATTGTCAGTAGAAACCTACATTTGTTTAAGCAAGTCAGCCATATCAGCTATATGTTTTTWTAAAGGCAGTAAATGAGGCTGAATGAACTGTTTCGCTGCCAGACAAGGCTCCACTGATAGCCAGGTGTAGCAGTGGTAAGGTGTTGGGACTCTGSTGTTGGGACTCTGCTGTTGGGACTCTGCTGTTGGGACTCTGCTGTTGGGACTCTGCTGTTGGGACTCTGCTGTTGGGACTCTGCTGTTGGGACAGCATTATGTAGGCCCAACACCATTTGGGGCACTGGTTTGTCACCGTTATAGGTGCAAAATTAATGTATTGTTTATGTTGTGTTGGGGCTGTTGTGCTGGCATGATCTAGAATACTAAACATTTTTTGCCCCCCCAAGATTTCATTGCAAATCACCATGATAATATTGGGGATTTCAATTGTGAGGCAAGATGCATTTTTAAATTTTCCCAGAGTGCACTTGTTCTTTGTAACAAACATTTATGACCATTGGGATTGCTGTAAAGTAATGTTTCATTAAATGATTGTGAATGGCGTGAAAACAGTATAAATGACAAAGTTACCTCTGGGAAAAATGTAGTATTCATCTATTCAAATTAACGATTTGAATGGGCCACAGAAACGAGTTACTTCTCAAAAGTTAATTATGTTCCAACACCCCCCCCCTATGAAAGGGCATGTCTAGTCTTCGTCAGATGATTAAATAAGAATCAACTTGCATTTGAGACAATGCTGACTAGTGTCCAAAATTGAGCCACTTTTGAGCCCTAATGGCTGGCTAGTAGCATGGAGGTCTATTCAGGCTCAATAACACTGAAGGGAAACTGACATCCCAAACCCGTAGATATGGTATTTCAATGTGAGGTACTATTCACCAGAAACACTTAGCAGCACCTGTGGCGCATCACTTTAACACACAATATTGTAAAGATCCATCTACTCTGTAACCTTTTGGTCCCTGAACCCTTGGAAGGGTGGGGAGGGGATGGAGGGAGGGGGTGGGAGGGAAGGGGAGGGGAGGGGTAGGGGAGGAAGTTGGTGGGAAGGAAGGGGAGGAGGAGGGAGGGGAGGAGGGAGAGAGAGGGAAGGAGAGAGGGCAGGGGAAGGGGGAGGACGGGAGGGAGGGAGGGAGGGGAGGGAGGGAGGTTAGGGGAGGGAGAGAGGGGAAAGTAAAGGAGGAGGGAAGGAAGGGGAGGGAGGAGGGAGGGAGGAAGGGGAGGAAGGAAAGGAGGGAGAGAGGTGGGGAGGGAGGGGAGGGAAGGGGTGGGAAGGGAGGAGAGAGAGAGAGAGAGAGGGATGGAGGGGGGGGGTTAGGGGAGGAGAGAGGGAAGGAGGGAGGGAAGGGAAAAGGAGGGAGGAGGGACAGGGAGGGAAGGAGGGAGAGGAGGGTGGGGAGGGGGGAGGAAGGGGGGAGGAGGGAGGGGAGGGGAAGGAGGTGGGAAGGAGGGAGGGGAAGGGGGTGGGAAGGATGGAGGGAAAGGAGGAAGGGAAAGGAGGAGAAGGCGTAGGTGAGGGAGAAG
>NW_019947049.1:14385-25358 GCF_002910315.2 Salvelinus sp. IW2-2015 | reverse complement strand
GGGATGTGCATTGCTCAGAGGACGGGGAATGGGGACTGTTGTGAGCTCAGGGAAGGGAGGGGATGTGAAATGCTCGAGGACGAGATGGGGATGTGTAATGCTCAGAGGAGGGATGGGGATGTGGCTATGCTCAGAGGACGGGGTGGGGATGTGTATGCTCAGAGGGAAGGGATGGGGGATGTGTGAATGCTCAGAGGAAGCGGATGGGGATGTGTGGATGCTAGAACGTGGAGGGTGGAGGGATGTGATAGCTCAGTAGGATGGATGGGGATGTTGTGATGCTCGAGGGATAGGTGGTGAGTGCCATAATGTCTAGAGGGGTGTGAATGCTGTAATGAGAAGGAGGGATGGGGATGTGTGATGCTTCAGAGGACGAGATTGGGGATGTGTATGCTCAGAGGAAGGGGTGGGGATGTGTAATGCTGACAGGCAGGTGGATGGGGATTGTGATAAATGTCAGAGGAAGGGGTTATTGGGGATGTGTTGATGCTCAGAGGAAGGGATGAGGGATGTGTAATGCTCAGAGGAAGGGGGTGGGATGTGCATGCTCAAAGGACGGTGAGTTGGGGATGCTCAAGTAATGCTCAGAGAGCAACGGGGTGGAGATGTGTGTAATGCTGACAGGAGGGGATGGGGGTGTTGATGCTCAGTAAAGGGGCGAAGGAGAATGGGGTTATGTTGTGACTACGGAAAGGTTAAGCTCAGAGGAAGGATGGGAACATGTCAGAGGATAGGTCATGGGTGTTGATGCTCAACGGAAGGAGAGTCGCCTGGTGGACTGCGCGTACCAGCCAGAGAAAGCAGAGTGGTATTTGTCTAGGGTGCATTGTTGCATGCTCAAGAGGACGGGGACTTGGGATGTTTTTTATTTTTTTTATTTTTTTTTCATTCACGCTTTTAATTTAACCAGGTAGGTTAGTATGGAGAACAAGTTCGTCATTGCAACTGCGACACCTGGCGCAAGATAAGCATTAGCCAGTGTGGAACGACCAACAGAGTTACACATTGGAGTAACATAAAAAGTGCAATAAATGGTAGAAAAAAGAGATCTATATAACATGTGTGCAAAAAGGCATGAGGTAGGCAATAAATCGAATAGTATTTACAATTACTACGCAAGATGAAATACGTGAGTGACTAAAATCATCGTCCATGATTCATGTTGTCCGGAAGAAGAGATACTCGTGTGTGCAAAAGAGCAGAAAAGTAAATTAAATAAAAGCATGTATGGGGGGTGACGGTAGGTATCTGGGTGGGTGTTTACAGATGACTTGTTACAAGCTGCAGCGATCGGTTAGCTGCCGGATAGCAGATTTTTAAAGTTGTTGAGGGGAGATAAAAGTCTCCACTTCAAGAGATTTTTGCAATTCGTTACAGTGCAGGCAGCAGAGACTGGAAGGAAAGGCGTCCAATGAGGTTTTAGCTTTAGGGATGCTAGTTGAGATACACTGTGGAGCGCGTGCTGCGGTGGGTGGTAGCCATCGTGACCAGTGAACTGAGATAAGGCGGCACTTTATAGCATAGCTTGTAGATGACTGAGCAGTGGGTTCTGACGACGAACATGTAGCGAGGGCCAGCCGACTTAGGGCATACAGGTGCAGTGGTGGTCGTTTAAGGTTTTATAACAAAACGAATGGCATGTGATAAACTGCATCCAGTTTTGTGATAGAGTGTTGGAAGCTATTTTGTAGATGACATCGCCGAAGTCGGGATCGGTAGGATGTCAGTTTTTACTAGGGTAAGTTTGGCGGGTGAGTGAGGAGGCTTTGTTGCGGGAATAGAAGCATTCTTGATTTGATTGTTGGATTGGAAGATGTTTGATATGAGTCTGGAAGGAGAGTTTGTCAGTTCTAGCCAGACACTAGGTACTTATAGAATGTCCCATATTCTTAGGTAGGCACCGTCCAGGTGGTGATGCTAGTCGGGCGTGCGGGTGCAGGCAGGAAGGTGAAAAGCCTGCATTTGGTTTTTTTACTAGCGTTTAAGAGCAGTTGGAGGCCACGGAAGGAGTGTTGTATGGAATTGGAACTCGTTTGAGGTTAGATACGCAACGTGTCCAAGGAAGGGCCGGAAGTATATAGAATGGTGTCGTCTGCGTGAGGTGGATGCAGGGAAATGCGCAGAAGAGCAACATCATTGGATGTATCGAGAAAAGAGTCGGCGAGAATTGAACCTGTGGTACCCCATAGAGACTGAGAGGACGGACAAATGCCTCCGATTTGACACCTGAACTCTGTCTGCAGTAGTTTGTGACAGGCAGGGCAGTCATTAGAAAACGCGAGGCACTGAGTCTGCCGATAAGAATAAGGTGATTGACAGAGTCGAAAGGCTTGGAGGTCGATGAGACGTGCACAGTAATGTTTTTATCGATGGTTTATATGTGTTAGTACCTTGAGCGGTGGCTTGAGGGTGGCACCCGTGACGGCTCGGAAAAGGAATTGACAGCGAGAATGGTACGGCTGGGATTCGAGATGTCAGTGATCTGTTTGTTGACTTGGGTTTCGAAGACTTAGATAGGAGGGCAGGATGGATATAGGTCTGTAAAGTTTTGGGTCAGGGTGTCTCCCTTTGAAGAGGGGGATGACCGCGCAGGCTTTCAATCCTTGGGGTCTCAGATGATACGAAGGAGAGGTTGAACAGGGTGGTATTAGGGGGTGCGACAATGGCGGGGACAGTTTCAGAATAGGGGGTCCAGATTGTCCAGCAGCTGATTTGTATGGGTCAGGTTTTCCAGCCTTTCAGAAATTGCTATCGTGGATTGGGTAAAGGAAGAAGCTGGGGAGGTGGGCGAGTTAGCAGCGGGGGGGGCGGGGCTGTTGGAAGGTTGGAGTCGCCAGGAGAAGGCATGGCAGCCATTGAAGAATGCTTGTTGAAGTCTTCGATTATCAGATTTATCGGTGGTGGACCGTGTTACGCTAGCCTAGTGAGTGGGCAGTGGGAGGGGTGCTC
Source organism: Salvelinus sp. IW2-2015 (assembly GCF_002910315.2). NCBI lineage: Eukaryota > Metazoa > Chordata > Actinopteri > Salmoniformes > Salmonidae > Salvelinus > Salvelinus sp. IW2-2015. Next base: position 22,409 of record NW_019947049.1, on the reverse strand, counting down.
TGTTCTCGCTGGATTTAACAGTATCCAGAACTTTTTGGAGTTAGAGCTAAGGATGCGAATTTCTGCTTGAAAAAGCTGGCTTTGCTTTCCTGACTGACTGCGTGTATTGGTTCTGACTTCCTGAACAGTTGCATATGCGGGGCTTTCGATGCATTGCAGTTCCACGGATGTTTTTGTGCTGGTCGAGGGCAGTCAGGTCTGGAGTGGAACGGAGGGCTATATCTGTTCTTGTTCTGCATTTTTTGAAGGGCAGCTTGTCTAATATGGTGAGGAAGTAACATTTAAAGAATGACAGGCCATCTAACTGTACGGGATGAGGTCAATATCCTTCAGGGTAGGGCAGGTCGATTTAGAAAGGCCTGCTCGCAGAAGTGTTTTAGGGAGCGTTTGGACAGTGATGAAGGGGTGGTCGTTTGACCGCGGACCCGTGGGCGGATACAGGCAATGAGCAGTGATGCTGAGATCTTGATTGAACGCGAGGTGTATTTGGAGGGCAGGTTTTTTGGTCCAGGATAAATGTTATTAGGGTGCCCATGTTACGGGATTTCGGGTTGTACTGGTGGGTTCCTTGATGATTTGTTTTTGTGAGATTGAGGGCATCAAGCTTGGATTGTAGGACTGCGGGGTGTTAAGCATATCGCAGTTTGGTCATCTAATAGAATAAAACTCTGAGCTAGATGGGGGGCGATCAATTAACGATGGTGTCCAGGGCCAGCTGGGAGTGAGGGGGGTCGGTAGAGGCGGCACAGTGAAGGAGATTATTTCTGGAGAGATTAAATTTTTTAAATTAGAAGTTCGAACGTTTGGGCATAGACTGGAAAGTATGACAGAAATTTGCAGGCTATCTCTGCAGTAGATTGCAACTCTCCCCTTTGGCAGTTCTATCTTGACGAAAGTGTTATAGTTGGGTATGGAATCTCACGAATTTTTGGTGGCATTCCTAATGCCGGATTCGGACACGGAAGGACATCAGGATTGGCAGAGTGTGCCTAAAGCGGTGAGTAGCAAATTCGGGAGGAGGCTTTGAATGTTGTCATGCATGAGGCAAGGCTTTTTTCGATGCAGAAGTCCCAAATGAGGGTGACTGGGACATGCAGGGCTGGGTTTTACTCACATCAACAGGACAGAGGATAGTAGGATGAGGGTTGCGGGCTAAGGCTATCAAAATGGTCGCTAGAGGTTGGGACAGAATAAAAGGACAGATTTATGGGCGTGGTAGAATAGATGTCTTGGGCTATGTTGAGACAGGGTTATGGAGGGGCGGGGTACAGCGGAGGCAAGCGCGGCACTGGTGATGATAAGAGAGGTTGTATCTCTGGACCATGCTGGTCTCAATGGGTGAGGTCACCGCATGTGTGGGGGGTGGGACAAGGGGGTATAGAGGTTACGGAGAGTGGAACTACAGGGCATTGCTAAACCAAAACATGTAATGAAAATAGCCTGAACAACAAGTATGAAGGCATATTGAACTATTTGAGAGAGACTACATAAGCATAAAGTTGATTGCAGTATTGATTGGGAGAGCTAGCTAAACAAGGTAAGATACAGCGCAATAAAGGGTGTAGTCTTAACACAGCAACAACAGGTAAAAATGGGACGACTGGCAGAGAGGGTCGGATTAACTAACACAGCTCTGAGTTAAAGCACAGAGCGACAGATAAAACACAAAACAGAATGGAGTACCGTGAATTAATGGAGCAGTCAAGCATGCATCAGCTATGTAGCCAAGTGATCATAGTGTCAGGGGGCGCGTAGATGGAGCAGGGAGGCCTCCAACTGAAGCTAGCACGGGCGTTTAAAGTTGTAGCCCCGGCGGGTGGTCTGCTCAGCGGAGGGGGTCTGCTCAGACGGTGGTCGTGTCGAAGAGAATGAAGCCAGATGCGATGGAAAGGAGGTTGTGAATTGTAGATTGTGTTTGCCTAACTGGTGCTAGTTGTGCAGTGGCGTAGCTTGCGCTGCGCAAGCTAGCGTGTGAGATCAGAAGCGTGGCTAGGATTAGCAGAATTCCGGCGTTGTTTGTCGAGAGAGACATCCGATTGTGGTAAATTGGTGAGGTAATATCCGGCTAATAAAGGGCTGGTGTCTGTGCAGAAGGTAATAGTTAGAGCGGGCAAAACATGGCTAAATTAGCTTGGTAGCTGGTATTGTAGCCAGAATTCGTGGTGCCTCTCGTAGCGGCGATGGGCTAGTCGAGGCTAGGCTCAAGCTAACTGGTGTTGCTTCGGGACAGAGGTTGTTAGCAGTAGTAGCATGCGGTTGCGCTAGCTGCTGTGATGATACGGTGGTAATTTTGTCAGAGTTGCATCAGGAATGCGCACATCCCTTCCTGTCAGCATTACACATCCCCATCCCTTTCCCTATAAGCATTACATTTTCGATTTTTAATTTTAGTAATTTAGCAGATGCTCTTATCCAGAGCGAGTTAGTGCCTTCATCTTAAGATAGGTAAGTGGGACAACCACATATCACAGTAAATCATAGTAAATCACAGTAAATCATTTCTTTCTCAATAAAGTCATTACACATCCCTATCCCTTCCTGTAAGCATTCAGCATTTTTCCTTGATCATCACATTCACAACACAAGGTATGATATCAAAGCCTAGCATTTTGGGTAGCAAAACAACAATCCACTTGGCTGCCAGCTCATTTCTCCCAGTGCTCAGCTATAATTCAGTATTAACAGTAAAGCATTTATACTGACACTCCACACAATCCTTTAGTCTACAGGGTTTAAAAAAATCACATTCTGTAAGTGGGCTTTTACCCACTGGGCTTTTGTGTCACCTCAACCAAAGCCCCTCTAAAATCCATACCTGGAATACAAAAGTAGCTAACTATCGGCTTAGGGTGCCCAATCAGGTGTGAGCCATACAATCCATGCCATTGACATGGCTTGCAAGCAGAGCCTCAGTCAGCTGAATTATTTATATGTGGCTCAATAGGCATGCTGCCTAACTTCGCTTTAATAATCCCCCATGCATTACAGAGACTAGACTACTCCACAACACTCTCCCACGACCTGTACACGCTGTATGAATGCTATTTTCTCTGCTATCATACTCTCAGCCCAGCTGCTTTATTTATTKATGGTAACATATTGCAGCAGCAGTAGCAGTGGTAGGGAGCACACTGCACAGCTCTGCAGCTACTCCTCTAGATGTYAAACATAAGACTCCAGTCATCTGTAATATCTTCTGTTTCCAGATGCGTTTTACAACCAAAATGGGAAAACTAAAGAAAAGAGGTGGCGGTGCAGAGATGTTCTGATAAGAGGGCGGCTGTTTATCCCTCCTCCTACCTTCTGTAGGATTTGTATTTAGTTCCTTCTCGTCGTCCATAACAGTTTTCATATAAACCCAGGCCTCTTTTCTCCTCCATTGCCCTCGGTCTCCGCTCTTGGTTATCCCTCCTCAGAGACAGGAAGTGATTGATCTAATGCTCCTAACGCTGGATAACACCATGACCTAATTTCACTGCTATAACAGCTAATGCAATAGAACATAATACAGATCCTCATAAGATACCGGAAAGCATATTACCATTAATTAATTATTACATTATTGAACAATCTGAATTATTGAGAAGACGTGCTTTAGCGGGAATTGGATTTGATCTGCACCAAGATGTATAAAGTCTATTCATCAAAACTGGCTCTATATCGAAGACTTTTAAAACAAGGACAGAGAGAGACGCAGAACAGGAACGGGAGAAGACGAGAGAGAGAGAGAGAGAGAGGAGAGAGAGAGAGAGGAGAGAGAGGGAGAGAGAGAGAGAGAGAGAGAGAAGAGAGAGAGAGAGAGAGAGAGAGAGAGAGAGAGAGAGAGAGAGAGAGAGAGAGAGAGAGAGAGAGAGAGAGAACAGCCTGGGTTATCATGGTGACCTTTGGGTGAGAGGGGACAGACAAACACATGATAGAATTTCTGTAATCCTCACAGCTTCTGCTCATTCAACATGCATGTGGTGCACAGCAGAAATAGAAAATGAACAAGCACATGGACAACAGCCATCTTTTTTTAGATGTGACATTGTACAGAGCTAGTCTGCTTCATAGCACTACTTGTACTACACTACCTATACTAATACCAGTATACTAATACTACTTTCCCCATTGTCAAATAAAATTGCTGAATGGTTTTTGGTAACCCACTACTACCAAGTAGACTTCTCTCACAGATGCTAACAGAGAGAGTGTGTGTGTTGTGTGTGTGTGTGTGTGTGTGTGTGTGTGTGTGTGTGTGTGTTGTGTGTGTGTGTGTGTGTGTGTGTGTGTGTGTGTTGTGTTGTGTGTGTGTGTGTGTGTGTGTGTGTGTGTGTGTGTGTGTGTGTGTGTGTGTGTGGTGTGTGTGGTGTGTGTGAAAAAGCAGAACAAACTGAAGCAGCCAGTTTAGTTTCGAGAAACTCATCTACATCCAACTCTGACATCCCCAACTGCCACTCCAAATCTGTAACCTTTGGATTTTGACAGCCGGTGTACAGCATTCTGCGGGGCATTTGGGGACGCAGCGGGCATTCCTATCATGTGGTATTACTACCTGTGGACTGGTGCACCCTGGTCTTCCTGGCTGAGCTGCGGGGCGTCACTTTCACAGACACAGCACAGCTCTTTAATTGGAGCACTATCAGCGTGAGCTAATGCCACTTCAATTACCTGCCCATAAACCCATGGTTAAGACAGAGCAGCACTGCAGAGCCCACAGCTGACAGAGAGAGCAAAGAGAGTGGAGAATGTCTGTGTGTTTGTGGCATCATTTGGAACTGGACACCAATGTGAATATAAATATTTACACCATTATTGTTTAAAGGAATAGCAAGGCAAGGCAACTCCCATGATGACTAATGGGTAATGCTAGTCAGTCAGTTTCCCCATGTCATAAAAGGCTTCCTAGAGTTGAATAGGATAAGTGTGTTGTAGGGAGAAAGTGACCCTAAGCTTAGTTCAGGGAAACATCCTATTTTATGATACAAGGATACAGGATACAATTATGGCACAGAGACGATTTCCAGACTGACCTCCCCCGCATGTCTGAGAAACACACACAGGAACATTTGATAGAGAAAACAGATTTGGTTTGGAATCTTTGTTTGACAAGAGTGATTCCTGTTTGTTACTAGTAACGTGTGGCATTTGGTGACCTCTCTGGTCGGTGCTAGACGGTGTGTGATTTCACCAGTGACTAAATTCGCAGTGACATCAGATTCTGAGTCTTGCTGTATGGCATGCTCTCTATCAACATGTCCGTCTTAACTTATAAATCACAAGAGACTCCAGCATTGCAAACCGGCAGAGAGATTTTTCCGGCTATTCCTCATATCTGATTCTGAGATGCCCACTTTTCCATTCAGACTAGAGGAAAGGGTTACAGGGGTCATCAAAAGTTAATCTGCCATCAAGGAACAGTATGACATGGAGCCCATAGTAAACTATATGATAGAAAAAACTATTTCATCATCTACAATTCAATTTCATGTCATCTATTTCCCTGGGGGAATCTACTTATCTGTCAAAAAAAAGATTTCAAATTTTTTTTTTTCATTCCAGGATTATAGACTTTCAAGGAACATATCTTTCGATTTCAACAACTGTTGCATTTTCTTTAAATAAATCACCCTCTCAACTTTACTTTCCTGCCATATTGCAGATAGAAGTAATTAAGGTCGAACAAAAGTAGCCTGTAGCTCAATTAGCCAACCAAGCCAACCTCTAGTATCCCCAGGTGAATATCCTGTCGGAAAGGAATGATAAATGACCTGCACTGGACCACTAACCAAAGGATAGCATGAGTATGTTCAACACATCACATGAGTCCAACACACAAACATAGCAGTGGCCATAGTTTAACACAGTCACTCAAACACAACACTAACACAACACAACACAAACAAAAAGTAATGGCCGGAGGGAGGGAGGCTGTTTGTTGGGCTGTTGAGCATACCTGACCCTGCAGAGTTTGGCTCTGGTTGGTGGCTAGCAGTGTGATGAAGTCCTGGCAGGTGTTGGGCTGCAACAGTGGGCTGTCGTCCAGACAGAGGTGCAATGATGAGGGCCACCGCCTTCTCACAGTACATATCATGGTCCTCTCTCTCCTCCGCAGAACTCATTCTCCTCTGTGAGCCTGAGTCCCACACAGTCTTTAGCTCTCATCCAGGACTTGAGAAGTAAAGTGGGGGAAAAGCTAAGGGAAGAAGATGATGGTGATGGTGATGGTGCTGCATGAAAAATAGATGCAACTTCCCGCTCTCCTCTTATTCTTGCTCTCTCTTTGCCTCTCAGGCTCCTGGATGTACAGCCAGTCAGTGTCAGTTGTGTGTGTCTGTGTGTGCGTAAAAGAGAGTGTGTGGGAGGGGTCTTAATGAAGCAGTGGGACCCCCCAGGTATTCCCAGAGCAGGAGTGTTGCATCATACCATATGCATGCTGAGAAAGGAAGGAAAGAGAGAGGGCTGACCCTCACATTTGTCGCTCCTCTCTCTCTCTCTCTCTCTCTCTCTCTCTTCTCTCTCTCTCTCTCTCTCTCTCTCTCTCTCTTCTCTCTCTCTTCTTCTCTCTTCTCTTCTCTCTCTCTCTCTCTTCTCTCTCTTCTCTCTCTCTCTCTACTCTCTCTCTCTCTCATAGCATGTGGTAGGATACAGTATGAATATAAAGGAGTGATCGCTCTAGCTCTCCTCCTCTTTTTGTCTCTCGAGGTCTTTCCACAGACTGTGCGTGTATTTTTCTTATGCTCATGGGTACATAAATGTGCAGTATGTAGAAGACTGTACATATTACTGTCATGTTACTGTAAATAGGGATGGGATTTACTGCATTTCATCAATTGAACTCAAATACTGTTCCCACTTTACATGTCTGCTGCATTTTTAATCATTCAGGTGTGACGTGTATGCAAATTAGTTCTCAGTTATTCCAAATAAGGTGTTAATGGTGATAAGGTGAAAGTATTTCAGTGTGAGAAAAAAATGAATATGAAAATGCCAAAAAATGCATACACATGCAATAAATTAACAAATTAATMAAGTTTGTGCTGCTTTATTAGCTAATCCATTTATTTCAAAAACAGATAATGATATCAAATACAGCTGCTAACCCACTAATACTGCACCATGCAATTGATATGATACAATGTGAAAGCAAAGAGAGAGAGAGAAAGAGAGCAAGAGAGTGTCTAGAAGGAGAAATAGAGAGAGAGAGATGAGATGCTCCAGTCCCAGAGGTCAGATTTACAGTATTCCTTATCTGAGCCAGGATTACAAAAATCGGAGTCCAGATTAGGAATATATTGATTTATCGGCAACTACCGCAAAGATGATCGCCAGCACTCAGCAAAACATGCCCTCTGACATGGTAAAGTCACTTTACATATACTGTATGTGCTTTCATTCTTCTATTCAATAGTATTGTTAATGGAATACTGTACATAGGGAGCATCCATTGTTGAAAAGTCATACAGGGAAACTGATTTCTTCAGAAGAAGTTCTAAAGTCTGTTATGAGTGTCATGCCTTATGTTTCTCGGGTTAAAGTCACATTTCCGCTTGAATCTGTCTCCAAAGGTATGCACGCTGTCCATGTGCATAGATCTATAGGCAACCATAATGAATTTAAGTATCTATGTGCTGTTGTTCCTTTTTTGCTCTCATAGATACTGTTGTGCTGTTGACCTTTACTTGTTGGCCAGCTTTTGCATTTCTGGCATACAAAAAATGTTCTTACATGTTTCTTAGCAACTCTAGACTACTACATGCTGCAGAAAAAAAGTTTTCTTTCAAGAGAAAGTCGCAAACTATCTTATTTGTTCGTTTTTTTGCTCATTTTAGTTATCATTAATGTTGTTCTCCTCTTTAAATCTCTCCTCCTCCATCTCTGTAGCATATTGCTGTGTTTTAATTAGCGAGAATGACTGTAGCTTAAATCAGCACAGTGGGATCTGATAGGCTATGTCAGTCCTTCCTTATCTACTCTGACTGCTATTATACAATGCACAATTCTGAGATTATTATGCAGGGTGTCAGGGTTATCCAGTGAAGCGT
>NW_019947049.1:0-7694 GCF_002910315.2 Salvelinus sp. IW2-2015 | reverse complement strand
ACTAGCCCTGCACATTGGAGTCTGTACCGGTATCCCTGTATATAGCTTCGCTATTGTTATTTTACTGCTGCTCTTTAATTATTTTGTTCTTTTATTTGTTTCTTTTTTTTAGGTATTTTCTTAAAACTGCCATTGTTGGTTAAGGGTCTGCAAGTAAGCATTTCACTGTAAGGTCTACATGTGTAGACATGTTGTATTTGTGCATGTGAACAATACAATTTGATTTGATATGAAGAGGCGTCACTACACAGTCTCTGGTTCGAATCCAGGCTGTATCACATCCGGCCGTGAATGGGAGTCCCTAGGGCGGCGCACAATTGCTCAGCGTTGTCCGGGTTTGGCGAAGTAGGCCGTTATTGTAAATAAGAATTTGTTCTTAACTGACTTGCCTAGTTAAATTAAAAAAATACACTCTCTGTCTCTCTCTCGCTCTTTCTCTCTCTCTCTCTCTCTCTCTTTGATCATGTCTAGGGATAAATGCTGTATCTTAGTGGTTAGTCGAGGTAGTTGAGGTAATATGTACACGTAGGTAGAGTTATTAAAGTGACTATGCATAGATAATAACAGAGAGTGGCAGCAGCATAGAAAGGGGGTGGGGGGGCAATGCAAATAGTCTGGGTAGCCATTTGATTAGATGTTCAGGAGTCTTATCGCTTGGGGGTAGAAGCTGTTTAGAAGCCTCTTGGACCTAGACTTGGCGCTTGCCATGCGGTAGTAGAGACAACAGTCTATGACTAGGGTGACTGGAGTCTTTGACAATTTTTAGGGCCTTCCTCTGACACCCCCTGGTATGGAGGTCCTGGATGGAAGAAAGCTTGGCCCAGGTGATGTACTGGGCAGTACGCACTACCCTTTGTAGTGCCTTGCGGTCGGAGGCCGAGCAGTTGCCATACCAGGCAGTGATGCAACCAGTCAGGATGCTCTCAATGGTGAAGCTGTAGAACCTTTTGAGGATCTGAGGACCCATGCCAAATCTTTTCAGTCTCCTGAGGGGGAATATGTTTTGTTGTSCCCTCTTCACAACTGTCTTGGTGTGCTTATACCATGTTAGTTTGTTGGTGATGTGGACGCCAAGGAACTTGATGCTGTCAACCTGCTCCACTACAGCCCTGTCGATGAGAATGGGGGCGTGCTTGGTCCTTCTTTTCCTGTAGTTCACAATAATCTCTTTTGTCTTGATCACATTGAGGGAGAGGTTGTTGTCCTTGCACCACACGGTCAGGTCTCTGACCTCCTCCTTATAGGCTGTCTCGTCTTTATCGGTGATCAGGCCTACCACTGTTGTGTCATCAGCAAACTTAATGATGGTGTTGGTGTCATGCCTGGCCGTGCAGTCCAGAGTGAACAGAAAGTCCAGGAGGGGACTGAGCACACACCTCTGAGGGGCCCCACGTGTTGAGGATCAGCATGGCGGATGTGTTGTTACCTACCCTTACCACTTGGGGGTGGCCCATCAGGAAGTCCAGGATCCAGTTGCAGAGGGAGATGTTTAGTCCCAGGGTCCTTTGCTTAGTGAGGAGCTTTGAGGGCACAGTGCTGTTGAACACTGAGCTGTAGTCAATGAATAGCATTCTCACATACAGTTGAAGTCGGAAGTTTACATGAACTCAATTAGTATTTGGTAGCATTGTCTTTAAATTGTTTAACTTGGGTCAAATGTTTCGGGTAGCCTTCCACAAGCTTCCCACAATAAGTTGGGTGAATTTTGGCCCATTCCTCATAACAGAGCTGGTGTAACTGAGTCAGGTTTGTAGGCCTCCTTGCTCGCACACACTTATTCAGTTCTGCCCACAAATTTTCTATAGGATTGAGTCAGGGGGTTTGTGAGCCACTCAATACTTGACTTCGTTGTCCTTAAGCCAATTTGCCACAACTTTGAAGTATGCTTGGTCATTGTCCATTTGGAAGACCCATTTTTCGACCAAGCTTAACTTCCTGACTGATGACTTGAGATGTTGTTTCAATATATCCACATAATTGTCCTACCTCATGATCCATCTATTTTGTGCAAGTGCACAGTGCCTCCTGCAGAAAGCACCCCCACAAGCATGATCTTGCCACCCCGTCCTTCACGGTTGGGATGGTGTTCTTCGGCTTGCAAGGCTCCCCTTTCTCCTCCAAACATAAACGATGTCATTATGGCCAAACCGTTCTATTTGTTTCATGAGACCAGAGGGACATTTCTCCAAAAGTACGATCTTTGTCCCCATGTGCAGTTGCAAACCGTTAGTCTGACTTGATTATGGCGGTTTTGGAGCAGTGACTTTTCCCTGCTGAGCGGCCTTTCAGGTGTGTCAATATAGGAATCGTTTTAACTGTGGATATAGACATTTTGTACCGTTAACTCCAGCATCTTCACAAGGTCTTGCTGCTGTTCTGGATTGATTTGCACATTTCACACAAAGTACGTTCATCTCTAGAGTCTTCCTGAGCGGTATGATGGCTGCGGTCCCATGGTGTTTATACTTGCGTACTATTGTTTGTACAGATTAATGTGGTACCTTCAGGCGTTTGGAAATTGCTCCCAAGGATGAGAGCAAATTCCAAGGACAATTTTTTTCTGAGTCTTGGCTGATTTCTTTAGATTTTCTCATGATGTCAAGCAAAGAGGCACTGAGTTTGAAGGTAGGCCTTGAGAATACATTCACAAGTACACCTCCACTGACTCAATAATGTAAATTAGCCTCCAGAAGCTTCTAAAGCCATGACATACTTTTCTGAAAATTTCCAAGCTGTTTAAAGCACAGTCAACTTAGTGTATGTAAACTTCTGACCCACTGGAGATTGTGATGTACAGTGAATTATAAGTGAAATAATCTGTCTGTAAACAATTGTTGGAAAAATTACTTGTGTCATGCACAAAGTAAGATGTCCTAAACGACTTGCCAAAACTAGTTTGTTAACAAGAAATTTGTGGAGTGGTTGAAAAATGAGTTTTAATGACTCCAACTAATGTATGTAAACTTCCGACTCAACTGTAGGTGTTCTTTTTGTCCAGGTGTGAAAGGGCAGTGTGGAGTGAATAGAGATTGCATCATCTGTGGATCTGTTGGGGCGGTATGCAAATTGGAGTGGGTCTCGGTTTCTGGATAAAGGTGTTGATGTGAGCCATGACCAGCCTTTCAAAGCACTTCATGCTACAGACGTGAGTGCTACGGGTTGGTAGTCATTTCGGCAGGTTACCTTAGTGTTCTTGGAAAAGGGACTATGGTGGTGTGCTTGAAACATGTTGGTATTACAGACTCAGACAGGGAGAGGTTGAAAATGTCAGTGAAGAACATTGCCAGTGGTCAGCGCATGCTCGGAGTACACGTCCTGGTAATCCATCTGGCCCTGAGGCCTTGTGATGTTGACCTGTTTAAAGGTCTTTGCTCTCTGCAGCCGATGTAAGTGTTATTACACGGTCGTCCGGAACTGCTGAACTCTCAATCATGTTTCAGTTTACTTGCCTCAAAGAAGTAATTTAGATCGTCTGGTAGGCTCGTGTCACTGGGCAGCTCTCGGCTGTGGCTTCCCTTTTATTAGTCGTAACAGTTTGCAAGCCCTGCCACGTCCGACGAGCGTCAGAGCCGGTGTAGTACAATTCGATCTTATCCTGTATTCGACTTTGACTATTTGATGGTTCATCGGAGGACATAGCGGGATTTCTTATAAGCTCCCGGGTTAGAGTCCCGCATACTTGAAAGCGGCAGCTCTACCCTTTTGCTCAGTGTAATGATGCCTGTTAATCCATGGCTCTGTGTTGGTATTACCGTAGCAGTCACTGTGGGGATGACGTCACAGATGTGCTTATTGATGAAGCCAGTGACTGAATGTGGTGTACTCCTCAATGCCATCGAAGAATCGGGAACATATTCCAGTCTGTGCTAGCAAAAACAGTCCTGTAGCTTAGCACTGCTCATCTGACCCACTTTTTTATTGCACGAGTCACTGCTGCTTCATGCTTTAATTTTTACTTGTAGCAGGAATTGGGAGGATATAATTAGGTCAGATTTGCCAAATGGAGGGCGAGGGAGAGATTTGTTACGCGTCTCTGTGTGTTGAGTAATGGTGTCTAGAGTTTTTTTTCCCTCTGGTTTCACATTTAACATGCTGATAGAAATGAGGTAAAACGGGATTTAAGTTTCCCTGCATTAAATTCCCCGGCCACTAGGAGTGCCACCTCTGGATGAGTGTTTTCCTGTTTGTTTATCCAGCATCGGTCGTGATGGCATGTAAGACAGCTACGAAAACATACAGGTACATAGTGTAGTCTACAGCTTATCATGAGATACTCTACCTCAGGTGAGCCAAAACCCTCAAAGACTTCCTTAATAATCGTTCACCAGCTATGTTTACAAATATACAGCAAGACCGCCACCCCGTTGTCTTACCGACGAAGGCTTGCTGTTCTATCTGCTGATAGAGTGTATAACCCGCCAAGCTGTATGTTATTCCTGTCGTCGTTTAGCCACGACTCTGTGAAACATAAATATTAACAGTTCTTTAAGATGTCCCGTTGCGAGGATATACGTGCTTTTAGTTTGTTCCATTTATTTTCCAGCATGTGTACGTTGGCTAATAGACGGATGCAAAGGCAGATTAGCCACTCGTCGCTTGATCATCACAAGGCACCCCAATCTCCTTCCACGAAATCTCTGTCTCCTTCTCCTTGAATGACGGGATGAGGGCCTGTTCGGGCTGTCTGGAGTAAATCTCTCTCGTCCGACTCATTAAAGAAAATATTTGTCCAATTCAAGTGTGTAATCGCTGTTCTGATGTCCAGAAGCTTCTTTCGGTCATAAGAGATGTAGCAGCAACATTATGTACAAAATAAGATTTACAAACATGCGAAAAAAACAAACAAAATAGCATGGTTGGTGAAGAGCCAATAAAACGGCAAGCCATCCTCTCGGCGCAGTATTCTTCATCTCAATACATCCTCTGCACTGAGATGCAGGTGCCTTAAGCCCGCTGCGCCACTCGGGGAGCCCTTATCTCACCACGCAGTCAGACAAAGAATGAGAAAGAGACAATGAAATCTAAGGACCCTTTTATAAGAGTTGTATCGGATTCAATCAAAAAAAATCTGCGTTTATTACTAAATAGCATTGCTGTGAGTTAACGCTCCACTCAGATATCACAGACATACAGGATGTAAAGACACACTGAACCTCTGTTACCCAGAAGGTGTGACAAAACGCGGGGTGGAGAGATAATGCAGCATTCCTAAGACAACACAAAGAATCCTTGCACACAGTGTAAAGAGTCACTTTGGGGCTGCCCTGCAATATTGCTCTGGTCAAAAGTGTTGCAGTAGTAGGCGCATAGGGTAGCCAAGTGGGAACACCATGCTGCTGTTGACATGCAGAGGCACAGCACAGTCATAAGTCAACAGCAACAGAAACTGTCCTCAGTTTGTTGTAGGGACAACGTTACAATGTGAGAGAAGCTCAGTATAGTTTTATGGAAATGTACTCTTGTAATTAATACATGTTGATGTTTGCGACTGTTCTGCATCGTAGCTGCACTTAGGGAATCAAAGAACCCCCCCCCCCAAAGGGACTGACATATTCTCCTCAAGGACCGCCCCTACTACCTGTGTCAATAAGCCAATCCTGACCCTAGTTAAGCGGCCCTCAAATGGAACAATAATTCCCTTTTTTATGCACGTTCTCTATATGCATATTCGCGAACTTGGAACTTAAGCATTGATAATTGTTGCTATCACCTGTTATTAGTTTTGGGTAGAGATCAAATAAATGAAGTTCGCAAGGTGTCTACAGATACCCGTATTCTGAACATTGAACTTAAATTCCCCTTATTTTCACCACCTTTACACGCCAGGAAACCATGAATAAGGTCTAGCAAGCCTACCAGTTCCAAATAGAAAAAAGCATCTACTTATTTTTTCTAAAATAACACCATTTCTCTGTAATTACAACTCGATAAGAGTGATTTGATAAGAGCTAGGTAAATGAGTAATCTATTTTGGATAAAGGGAATTGTAAATATAAATTACACTGTTGGATATATTTGACCTTATAATCGCTGGAGACAAAATGTGAAAACCCAGTTCACTATGCGAGCAAAACTGAACAGTAGCAACATATTCACTTTCCCACAGTAATGTTTATGAAATGCTGTGCCATTATGCAGAATTAAATTGTACTGCCTTTTAACTTCGCAGGGATGGGCACTCTCAAAATTCCCAAACTATGCAGAACTCAGATAAGACCCAGATTTGCAGACGCTAGGGCACATATGTTTCTTGACCCAAACAGGGGGCAGGCAAAGACACAGAGTCGAAGGCAGGCAGAGGGTTTGTAATCCAGGGCAGAGGCAAAAGGACCGACAAAGCAGCAGCCAGGTTCAGGACAGGCAGAGGTTCGTAAACAGGTCAGAGTCAGACAGGTACAGAATGGCAGACAGGCTCGGGGTCAAGGCAGGCAGAATGGTCAGAACCGGGGAAACTAGGAAACAGAACTTGAGAAAGCAGGGAGATGGGAAAKCACGCTGGTAAGACCTGACWAGACAAACTGGCAAAAGACAAACAGAGAACACAGGTATAAATACACTGGGGATAATGAGGAAGATGGGCGACACCTGGAGGGGGGTGGAGACAAGCACAAAGACAGGTGAAACAGATCAGGGTGTGACACAAACTTTCTTTGTCTCCTATTTCTATCATTTTGTTTATCTTCATGTGCTTCTTCTGAAAACACCGTCAAWGCCATGTGGTTGTTGCTGACGATCATTAGTAACAGTTGACAATATAAACAAAAGACATGTAGCCTAATTAAATKATTTTTRATTTTTATTTCACCTTTATTTAACCAGGTAGGCCAGTTGAGAACAAGTTCTCATTTACAACTGCAACCTGGGCAAGATAAAGCAAAGCAGTGCGACAAAAACAACAACACAGAGTTACACATGGGATAAACAAACATACAGTCAATAACACAATAGAAAAAAGTGTATATACAGTGTGTGCAAATGGCGTGAGGAGGTAAGGCAATAAATAGGCCATAGTAGTGAAGTAATTACAATTTAGCAAATTAACACTGGAATGATAGATGTGCAGATAATGATGTGCAAGTAGAAATACTGGTGTGCAAAAGAGCAAAAAAGTAAATAAAAACAATATGGGGATGGGGTAGGTAGATTGGATGGGCCATTTACAGGTGSGCTGTGTACAGCTGCAGCGATCGGTAAGCTGCTCAGATAGCTGATGCTTAAAGTTAGTGAGGGAGATATAAGTCTTCAACTTCAGCGATTTTTTGTAATTCGTTCCAGTCATTGGCAGCAGAGAACTGGAAGAAAATGCAGCCAAAGGAGGTGTTGGCTWTGGGGATGACCAGTGAAATATACCTCCTGGAGCGCGTGCTACGGGTGGGTGTTGCTATGGWGACCAGTGAGCTGAGATAAGGCGGGGCAATAAGCAAAGACTTATAGATGACCTGGAGCCAGTTGGTCTGGCGACGAATATGTAGCGAGGGCCAGCCGATGAGAGCATACAGGMRYCWGTGGTGGGTGCTATATGGGGCTTTGGTGACAAAATGGATGGTACTGTGATAGACTGCATCCAGTTTGCTGAGTAGAGTGTTGGAGGCTATTTTGTAAATGACATCGCCGAAGTCGAGGATCGGTAGAATAGTCAGTTTTACGAGGGTATGTTTGGCAGCGTGAGTGAAGGAGGCTTTGTTGCGAAATAG
>NW_019947048.1:3111-23111 GCF_002910315.2 Salvelinus sp. IW2-2015 | reverse complement strand
AGTAATAGCAGTAAAGTAGTAGTAGTAGTAGTAGTAGTAAGTAGTAGTAGTAGTATAGCAGTAACAGTAAGTAAGTAGTAGTAGTAGTAGTAATAGCAGTAACGAGTAGTAGTAGTAGTATAGTAGTAGTAAGCAGTAGAATATCAGTAGTAGAGCAGTAGGAAACTGGAAACTTTTTTTTACTCTTAACATTGTGGTTAAGGACTCATAAGCATTTCACGTAAGATCTGTTGTGACAAATAAATTTGATTGATGCTCCCAGAGCTGAGGCAAGAAGATACTCTTATGCTGGAGAAGAATGATAAAAAAAAAATAAAAAAATAAAAACATTGTTATGAAAGAATCTTCAGGCTCCCGAATGCGCATCGGTCTAAGGCCATCAACAGTGCTAGAGGCGTCCACTGCAGCACCCGCGGGGTTCCTATCCAAATCTGCTACTGCAGACCCGGGGGTTCGATCCAATCTGCTACTGCAGACCCTGGGGTTCAATCCAATCTGCTACTGGCAGACTGGGGTTCCATCCAATCTGCTACTGAACACCGGGGGTTCCGATCCAATCTGCTACTTGCAGACGCGGGGGTTCGATCCAATCTGCCACTGCAGACCCTGGGGTTCCAATCCAATCTGCTACTGCAGACCCTGGGGTTCCATCCAAAATCTGCTACTGCGCCCTGGGGTTCGATCCATATCTGCTACTGCAGACCTGGGGTTCCATCCTATCTGCTACTGCAGACACACTGGGGTTCCCAATCCATCTGCTACTTGCAGACCCTGGGGTTCCAACTCAACCTCTGACTAACATCCGCAAACCAAACGCACACACTGGAGCGTTCCGATCCAATCTGCTACTCCGAGACAGAACCCCTGTGGGTATCAAAACCTCACCACCATCTGCATATCACACCAAGCACGCACCACTACAGCGAGCGCATCATCAGAATAACCACACACAAAACAATCTGCTACTCACGCCACCACAGAACCCCACACTGACGCGCGCAGTTCCATCCAAACTCATAAGCACTACTTGCAGACCTGGGGTTAAATCGCAACACACATCACCACATCTGCAACACCCACACCACACAACTCTGCACTAAACTAAAAGCAGACAACTGGGCGTCTGCACAATCCACAATCCTAGCATCTACTCACTCGCCACGATCCCTAGGGTTTGACCAACACCCCATCACTCCTCCAATCTAGACTCTAAGCAAGAAGACTACCATACGGAATCCATGGACGATTGAGTACTATCAGCTACATCAATAGAATTGCATCTCGTAATTAAGGCTTACAGAAGGGTTCCGTTTGAGAATGCTATGACGCCGATTAATCAGAAATGTAGTTCCTCATTTAATATCTTTCAACTCGCTACTTTTATATAACCAACTAAATTAAACACCCGACACTCAGTTATCAAAACATATTCTGAATTCCATTTCGTTAGTGTCTATGTCATGTTACGACCATCATAGCATTTGAACACAAGTCTTACATCTGCAACGCAATCACTATGAGTCTTCAAGCATCTCTTGATTGAACAGAATCACCATATCAAAACAACACCAACAAATCCACAAATCCACACCAACCAAAATTCTCATTCAGGAATTTTTCACTCATCTATTTCTATTAACATCATTTTAAATACACATATGTAAGAATCACTATACCGCTGAGAAAAAAACAAAAGAACACATCACACAACATAGAACAATACCACACACACTATGAAACTTCAGATAGTTAACCAAACAAACTAAAGTAGATTAATAAAGCGAAGATTCTAAATGAAATCAACAATTTTATAATTGAAGAACACTCTACACCTTCACTATCCACACACCCAACACAACACCATACAACCAGAGTATGTCACTCCACAGATCATCACGGTAATGAATTTACTTACACACAATCACACACAGACGAGGACGACCTGATGTCTCGATTAGCAGTCACTAGGATTAATCACGCCATACTCGAGGATACTCCGAATTAGAGTACTAGATTAGATGGCTAAATATTGTGATCCAGAGTTGCTGAGATACAATAGTCTGATGGAACTATCGATATAGATAGTATTCTGTGGTAAACGCACTTGTGTCCAGGACGATAATTACCTGATTGTGTTAATATATATGAACTAACCAGATACTACCTGCTGCGTATAGCGTTTGCTCGCTAGTCCTAACGTCTCGTTGATCGCTCGGTAGGTCGGTAGATCAAATCCGAATTGCGGTAGTAGATACCCGTTGTTACACGATTGATGCTACATTGTGTCTAGCTTTACTGATGACCACTAGGGAGCAACAGACACACAACACAAAATGTAAAGCGCAGCCATGTGAGAATATATAAGACACTAGCAAGCGAAACTCCCACACACAGTGATCATGCATGGACATCACCACTCTCACTCCCCCCCACACAACACCACCAACTCCACACACACGACACAGAGTGTTAGATATTATACATACGACACAGTGCAGGCAAAACCAGAACATCTGTCAGATATTAAATATCAATACTATCATATAACAATAACACACTAAAACGAGAATGCATCAGTGCAGCTACTCACTGGTATCACAGGAAAGAAGTTTGAAGAGAAAGCATTAGGCTAAAGCCACCACAATCAAACTACTTCATTGCACTTACAATACCCATACGCTAAAAGTAATGGAATGCAAAGAGAAAAGATTGCGGATGATGTTCAGAGAAGACAGAACGGCCAGGGATGAAGGAAGACAGAAAGACGAGAGTATGAGATTATGATGTGCAAAGGAGAGGGGGAGAATAGAGCCAAGGCAGGAACAAGAGTAGCATGCCAAGAGAATCAAGAGATTACGCGATAGGAGTAGCAGTTGCGCGAAAAGAAGAGTAAGGAAAGACGAGAGTACGAAGAAAAATAGAGGAGTTAGAAGAAAGGGGGGAGAAGTAGCAAGAGAGAGAGGAAAGATGGAGAGGGCGCAAGCCTTAGAGGCAGGTATCGGAGGGGAGAGTTAAGAGAGATCTCGCTCAATCAGCTGCCCAATATACTATAATTATTTCAGACACAGGATAAGCACCATTCTTTCTACTAACTATTCTCTCCCAACACGACCTTATCCCCTCTCAAAAAAAAACCTCCACTCCCAAGGTACTTCCCTTCAGTAAATACTGATCCCTTTTTCATAACAGCTTGGGAGGTCTCGTCCAAAAGGTCTGTGCAATACCGATCACCATATAAACTTTACAATTGCATCCTCAGCTTTATTCCATACAGCCCGCCAGAACCACTAAGATGACTAGGGCGCTAGTGGCAATCGCTATGCTAGTATATCTCACTGCTATATTATCAAGAAATAAGTCGGAAGGTCATGAACATACCGTACCTCACTACATAATACACCACCAGCATTCTAAAATTAAGCACGCACAGCCTACGCATGAATACTAGATTAACTACTAGGATCTTAATTACTATAAATCACAAATAGAGAAACATTAAACTATAAACACAACTAGGACTTAACATATCCACCACGAAGAACCTTAGCATATGATCAACACACATCACAACGGAACAGTACATTTCCCCAATGACTTACCATCTCAACTCACCAATGTCACTACATATATCCCACAAAACAGATCTACTACCTTAAACTACTGACCACGCCACCAGAATCTTACAGTATCCTCACCACACTTGGCTTAAAAACACATATATCCAGTCCATTAAACCAACTACTCAGGCTATCATTATCTCCATCAATGACTTACATTACCATCAATTACCACACTGGGACCTTAACATTTATTCTCAACACTCAACACATACATAGCGAACTATGCTTCATTATATACCACCCAAACAACATCAGCGGACTTACATATTATCACACCTCACAAATAAGTTACTTCACTATATACCACTCTCATCACAATAGAGAACCTCTATCATATATCTACTCCAATGACTTACAGATTATATAACCCACCCCTACAGTGACTTATAACCCCCCCCAGTGACTTCTACATACAATACAAATATCATCTCATAAAATATAACCAAATTAGACTGTACACATTATCATTCACTACCCAACCAAGGACTTTAAATTATTCAACCCACAACTAGGACACTAATCTATTAGTAATCACATCACCTTGGCTTATCATTATCACAATCACTGCATATACCACTTCATACTCCACACATTGACCTTACATTCACGTCCACCCATAGAACTTTAAATATCACTACACCACATTCAGAGACTCTATCATTATTCTTCCCTCAACTGACTTACTACATCTATCACTCCCACACGTGACTCTAACCATCATAATCACCCATACAGGCACTTTTCATATGATATCCACATCAACCCCCCACCCCGACAATCCTACCACCCAGTTATGACCCAACCCACAAAACACGGAGACACTAGGGACAGAGCGCACCTCAGTAGCGTAACTGTAATGATAACATACTAATAAACTGATCTCGAGTCTAAGAACAGATTTGGAACACACATCAACTAACACAACACACACATTACATCAATTACACACATTAAACTAATAATTAATCAGTGACCATACATCACAACAACCAAAAATAAAAGAACCATAAAACAAACCACATACCCAATACAAACTTAAATAACAAAAACAAAAATATAGTATACTGAATAGAGACACGACAACACAACACCGTCATTACAACAAACATAATCCATATCAACAAACCAAGCCAAACCATACAAAAACCAAGACAACTACAAACATAACCTCATGTAAGTCTAATAAAAACAAAAGAGCATCAAAACCCACACACAACAACAACAAGCAATAACATCTCAACCCCAGACACACCTACAACACCCATACCAACATCACACACACTAACACAACTACATGAACACATCAGTACACTCATAAATGCAACACACAGACACCACCACAACACAGTATAGTTGTATTAATTCAGCACATTGGCTCAGTGTTAATTACCAACAGAGTACAGCAGCTGATCATCAGCAGCTATATAAAGCGGAGACTGCGTTCATTCTACACTGACTCACGGATCCAGTCTAACAAATTGACACCAAAAAAACAATATAGTAAAAACAAAGAGGTATAAACACTAAAATTAATAATCATACGAGAGACTCATAATTATACGTAAAGAATTGTAACAGGGTTAATCATCAAGAATCATCTTAGATAAAAGATCTATACAAGAGCTGAATCCTCGAGAATACAAAAATATATTCGTAAAAGATAAATGGGATCAGTTCGTAGGTAATACATTATTAGTATCTATGATCTAAAAGGAGTCAGATCATAGGACTATCAATAATTATGTAAGATGAATATAAAGGAGAGCTATCTAAAGGCAACATATCCTTTAGTAAAAACTTTAAAGAGGAAGGTATATCTATGGCACATACATTCTAGTATTAGACTCTTCTTAATAGGCGTTAATTAACTAGGAACTTCATTTATGAAATAACATTATAAGGAGTAATTCTACGGACATCTCATAATTCCTAGTAAGCATCTTAAAGAGGCCGAATCTAGGATCAATTAGTATAGACATCGGATAAAATACATCATGCGAATTCACTTATAGTAAGAGCATCTTGAAGGAGGTAATCTCTAGATATCCGAATTATAGATCAAAGAAAATTACAGGGTAGAATCTTAGAATCATGTTATGCTATACAAGACTTTATACATAGGAGGTAATATACTGGATTCTCCACTATTAGTAAAGCAATCACGAACACTTAAACGGTAATCCTATAGGTATACATCATTCTCAGCCTTAAGACTTATAATACAGAAGTTAAACTAAAGCGAACTCCTACTCTCCATATCAGTGAAGATCTATAAAGGGTAATCTAGCAATTCAATCTTTAAGCCATAACACGACTCTAATGAGGGGTATACTCCTACGAGATTCATCCACGACCTTAGTAAACAAACAAGAGAGTAATTCTAACGAATTCATTATAAGTCAAGACTTGTAAATGGGTAACTAGCGCTCTCATACTCTGTACTGAGCTATTAAAGCGTCATAAACTAGGGATTCCTTTAACGGTGACTTAAAGCTACCATAGAATGATTTAAGAAATTATAAATTATCATACTACACCAACACCCCTACCCACTCAACGACATCATTTATTCACAACAGGAAAAAATCAATCTCATCACCGATATCCTTCCATACCTACTCAGATCCATTACTCCATCTACAATGACTAATACCCATCACTCACCCACCTCATTCCATCTAGGATTCATTTAGTGGAGATTTAAAGGGTAATCCTAGGATTCATTTAGTAAAACAAAGGGTAATTCTAGGAAATCATTTAGTAAGACTTAGAGGGTAATCTAGGATTCATGTTAGTAAGATTTAAAGGGTAAATCTAGGCATGAATTTAGTAAATTTAAAGCGGTTAATCTAGGATTCATTTCAGTAAGATTTAAAGGGTAATCTAGGATTCATTTAATTAAGACTTAAAGGGTAATCTAGGAATCATTTAAGTAAAATTTAAAGGTAAATCTAGGAATTCTTTAGTAAGATTTAAAGGGTAATCTTAGGATTCATTTTAGTAAGATTTAAAGGGTAATTCTAGGAATCATTTAGTAAGACTTAAAGGGGTAATCCTAGGAATCATTAGTAAAGATTTAAAGGGTAAATCTAGGATTCAATTTAGTAAGAACTTAAAGGGTAATCATAGGGAATCATTTAGTAAAGATTTTAAAAGGGTAATCTAGGAATCATTTAGTAAGACTTAAAAGGGTATATTCTAGGAATATTTAGTAAGATTTTAAAGGGGTAATCTAGGATTTCATTTACCAGTTAAGACTTAAAGGTAATCTAGGATTCATTTAGTAAGAACTTAAAAGGATAATCTAGGAACATTTAGTACTTAAAGGTAATCTAGGAAATCATTTAGTAAGACTCTAAACGGAGATTAAGAAGATCTAGATTAATTTACGTAAGAATCTTCAACGAGCGTCACAATCTCTAGCGACCACTCACTCCTTACGTAAACACATATAAAAGAGCGTAGAACATCTACTAGAATATCACATACCAGCTATAGTAAGACTTAAGGAAGTAAATCAATAGCGAACTCCAATCTTAGCAAGCTAAAAAATATATTCAGAGAGGTAACATCACAACCTGCATTTCTAATTATAAGTAACACAAAGAGCATAAATACTAAGCGATATACATATTAGAATTACACGAATAATCCTAGAGGCGTATCATAAGCGACTATACACAACCCTATAGATACATAAAAGCAGAGATGTTAAAACTCAATCATAGACATATAAATAATATAGAAAAGAAATTCATAAAAAAAAAAGAGGTAATATTCTAGAGATCACTTAAGTAAAACACACAAGAGAGAGAGATCAAATACATAAGGATTCATTTTAGTAAGATCTAAAGGCAGATAATCTTAAGGAAATTAACAGTATATCAGTAAGATTTCCAAATAAGAGAAGATAATATAACCCACAAGGCAAATACAAATAATTATAATTAAACAAAGGGGATAACTCTACAGAGATATAAATATTAACTAACCACACTTATAACAGAGTAGGAATAATCACTACTATAGGTATTCAATAATTGTAAGTCCAAGAAAATATACTAATAAAAGGGATCACATAAACAAACCAAGAGATACACTAATTAAGATAAAAAGACCTATCACAGGATGAATCAGTAGCGATATCGCATATAAGATCAAGATGTTAAAAAAGGGATAATCTGAATCTTCACTATCTTTAGATAAACAACAAGGAGATTAACTCTTATACGGATTCATAATATAGAGATAAGTAAATCATTCTCAAGAAAAGCGCTAAATAACATCCAGAATCCACTTCATGTAAAACCAACAACAGAGGAGTAACATAAAATAAGAGATATCATTAAATATCACGATTAGAATATCTTTTCAAGTGAGTAAAATCCAGGATCATTCTAGGTCACAGACGGAAATTTAAAACCACATGTAACATGTATTAACATACGTGAGACAGTAAGTAGTGAAAGCAAATAGTAGCTATAATATATTCTATATAAACTCATCTAGACCATGTACTTGATGTAGCTATCAGATATTACACCACCAACTCACATAGAGAGGGTTATCGTACCGCTTACGAGTCTAGTCATTTAAAATAGATAAATTAAACAAGAATTTATCTTTAAACGATCCACTAACAATGAGACAACTCCCAAATAAGATAATCATCAGCCGACTCATTAAACGTTTAACCAAACCATAGAACATGCAAGAGGATCACCTAGCATTTAAAGACTAATCTTTTAGTAAATAAATACTACTTAGATGCTTCAGAGCATCGGAGAGTCTGCACCAGTAATGGAGAGCACGAGAACTGCACGCAGAGAGAGCAGAGACAGGCAAAGCACTGATCACAGACACTTGGTAGGTCATCACACTAGATAGTACGACGAGTATGAAGAAGAGAGAATCACCGTAATCCTTCTATAACATATAAACTTAATAAACGACAAGTCGGTAAGTTACAAAGCAGAGAAGCGAAAAAATATCACAAATAATAGCCATTACTCATAAAACACCTATAAAGGACAATCTACTTACAATAAAGATAAACACATTCTAACAGAAACCACAAACACTGTGCGGTGTAATAATATGACAACACAGCAACACACAGATCTTATCACATCAGGGGTCGGGGAAGGAAACAGGGTTCTTGACACACAATATAGGAATCTCAACATGATTCATACATCTACGATATAATAGAATTAAGGGCAAAAATCAATTAGAAGCATCCGGCACGCACCTGCGTAACTCACCACCCACCCCCCAACACACTGCACAAAATCAAGTTCGTCTGCTCGATACCAGAATGACCTGGCCTGCTGCTGTCACCACCTAAGAGGGTTATACAGCAGCATCCTAAGACTCGCTTCTATTTACACAGGCTCCACTCTGCATCAGACTCTGGCTCTGAAACCGTTAACGTAAATAACTCCCACAACACACAATACTACACCATGAAATAATTAACACAAAAACAAGTCGGGCGAAATACTAAGAGAGAATGTACCCAATAATCAAATTTCATATATATGAGTATTCACACATATCTCATTCAGCAAACACACATCACAAAGCAACAGTCAACACCCATCAACCCCCACAAACGAAAAACTCTCGAATCCCTAACACCACCCAACACACATAATAACAAACACACAAAAAATCACACATAGACACATTATAAGAGACTAAATATATGCACACCACAATCATTCATCGTCAGCTTACAACTATGGACATGTGAACTCAAGCCTAGAGATGATTTCATTAGCCAAGAGACAAGAGCTAACTTACACACATATAGTCACTTAAAAAGGAACATTACTAAACTTGACAATATCCCAATTTAGAATCTGCTTCAAATTATTATACAAAATACACGTTCATTATACAAACCAAATTGACTCTATAATGAGATCATGACACGCTACTAACGGCGGTACACATATTCTAGTATACAATAGAACTATTTACTCAATGAGGTCCACACAAACCCATCAAACGAATACACTAAGTAGCATGCAGAGCTTATATCTCTCGCACACGCACCAAACACTGACTAGTATATCGCACAAGTAAAACAATAGAATACTCAAAACTAAACAGCACCAATGTATCGCGCCAGCACAGGGAACATCTCGCGGACATGACACAGATACCATTCTTCCTCACATTCTAATCTAGATAAACAAGAGCACACATACTAAATTTTACAACACACTCTCATACACAAGCAAGTGACCCATCACTAACAACATTCACACAATCAACATCTCTAAATAAGGTCAGAATGAACAGTAGACGAGTTCCCTGCAGCCACGCCTCGCTCTCATGAGACTCAAGCCATGGATTCAACCCAACCCAAAAACCAATAACCACCATAAGAGCCTTAACGGGTACGACATCAGAAATTGGCCCAAAACCATTAATCTCACATAAACCAAATATATAGTAATATATAAAAAAACCTATATGGAAAAGAACACCACAAAAAAGGTCAACAAGTAAACACTATCATGCTACTCATGGCCACAATAAAAAGAAAGGACACACAGTAAGATGGAGTGGAAACTATCTGACCCAACTGACTGACAGCTGATAGCACACTGAGGAAAAACATATCGACAGAGGTAAGACTAACAAGTTGCAGCACAGGTCTGCTCATTTACTTAGATGACCGGTCGTTCCACAAGTACTACTACTACTACTACTACTACTACTACTACTACTACTACTACTACTACTACTACTACTACTACTATACCAATACTACTACTACATCTACTACTACTACTACTACTACTACTGCTACTACTATACTAATACTACTACTACATCTACTACTACATCTACTACTACATCTACTACTACTACTACTACTGCTGTTGCAACACCTCCAGTCTGAACCCCCATAGATGACAATGGGATCGTTCCTTATGAGCAACCCCCAACATATATATTCTCATTCTTCCACCAACAGGAGGACATTTGGGCCACCGCTATCTACTCTTAATAAAATCACACACTTTGGCCTTTTAATTTTTTCCTTCATAGTAACATTAGTTTTGTGTGTATTTATACATGATAATCTTGACTATATTAGAGTGTGATCGTGAGCGCCCGGACACACTGAAAGGAGTGGTTACTTACATTGGCTGAGTCTTCTGGCTGTTTCTGTCCCTCTTCACCCACCTCGGGAGCTGTCGGCACGGAGACAGGCAGTAGTGGTGATCTGGCTTTGCCGGCTTGCCCCAGAGATGCTGTTTTTACTGTTGGCTTGGGAAGGCTGGCACCTGGAGAAACACAAACACAAAACAAACACTGTCACGTTTTGTATAAATCTGAGCACCTGTTTTTACCTGAGCCTTGGGAAAACACACCAAACCTCTGTTGCGTTTATGTATCAGTCTGAGGACCATGAGGTTACTGTACCAAACGCTACTGGCTACACAACAAGTAACCCGGTAAAAGGCAACAGCCCCTAAAAATAGCCAAGGGACCTCAGCTCTGAATAACAAAGAAACCAAGAGATCTATATGTGCAGGTGTGATTTGTAGAAGGCTTTTGTTCTTAGATATTGAGGCAGCAAGTTGTGCTGCTCTAAGGATTGTGGGTATAGGCAGGCAGAGGGAGCAGAGAGTGTTACTGCTCTAAGGATTGTGGGTATAGGCAGGCAGAGGGAGCAGAGAGGGCTAGAGGAGAGAGCAGTCTGTGTTTGACGGACAGCGCTGACAGCACAGAGCAGCGTGGGGCACGGACTGGTGCTGTTCTGAGGCTGCTGTGGGAGGGAAGGAGAGAGGAGAAGTAAGGAGAGAGAGGAAGGGACGGAGAGAGGCAAGGAAGGAAGGAGAGACAGAGGGGAGGGAGCGTAGAGAGAAGGAGAAGAGTGCAGCGCAGCCCGGGCAAACGGAAAGAGAGTGGCTGAGATGAGAGTAGAGACATTCAAGGTCCTACGGGTGCCGTAGCCCAAGTCCTCTATCAGATCCCAACCCGTCGCAAAGAAATTCGCTTGTGGATGGGGAGTTGAAAGAGTCCCGTTGTGTGCCAGGTCATGCCAACAAAACAACAAGACAGTACACTGCTCATAGCGAATCCCGAGAATCATGGCATGGAGAATGGCCAGAAAAAGCAGCCCCGTTGTGAAAACCTTCGTGTAAGACTTAGACAGAAACTGATTGCCCTCTGTCATTGCTCAACAAAGGGTATATAATCAAGAGTATTGAGTGAATAACTGCTGTTATTGACAAACTTATTTTGCTCCAGAGCATGCGTTATTGCAAATATTCATCGATAAAAAATACACAATGTGATATTTTTCATACATTTATGTGCTGTCATGGTATGACAGGACACGTGTACCGTATCGGGATGAAGACATACCACGGGGGACTCCCAATGGGTCATGTAATTTAAATGGCGTGAGAACTGCACAGTTGGGTGCACTGACTAGAACTACTTTATGAAGCGCCGCCCGCCCTCTACATCATGTACATAGCGGACTCATAAGATTCACAGATCCGACTGGCAATACGCTTGCTGGATGGCGCTGGGGGTATTTAGGGCCAGCTGGGTTCCTCTGATGCTCTGGGTCCACCTGCACAAGTTGTGGGAAATGTGCCTGATCTGGGACACGGTACGACTGATGTAACGAAGGGCTTACTTAGAACTAAATACATCTTAGATTTAGATTTGATATGAGCATCTCCACACCCATGGGAGAACTGAATATATCTTCTTTCACCGAAAAAAGTAACAACTAGATGTATCACCGCTTACGTAGCAAGCCAGGAGATTCATAATTTCATTTGAGGATATAATATGCTTGTTACTTGATACTAGATCACTGGTTAATGTGGTAGTAATGCAAATACAAGTCTATTTGCCGTGGAGTGCTAGTGACTGAGTTGATCGAAAACTGTGTGTGTGTGTGTGTGGTCGTGTGTACAACCAAGACCGTCCCACCTAGTGATTGCTGGTAATGACAGCCGCAATTGGAACGTCCCAAGGATGAGCACTAAGGCTAAGCTAACGATGAGCCAATCTCCCAGGCTTGTCCTCTGCTGTGGAAATACACACACAATTATCATGGGCAGTCAGCAGTCCACACATTACCATTTCTGCAGTCAGCAGTCACACTATTATCTAATTGGCAGTCAGCAGTCACGAGTCGGATCGGGACCATTATTCATTGGAAGTCAGTACGTCAACCACTTAGTGAGGGAACCAGTCAGCAATTCACACACAATTATCAATGGGCAGTCAGCAGTCCACACACATTATCAATGGTGCGTCAGTCAGCTCACACACCATTATGCAATGGCAGTCGCAGATCCACACACATCTATCATATTGGAAGTCAGCAGTGCCACACTTAGACACATATCAAGTGGGCGCATCAGCAGTATCACAAACAAAGTGTACATGCACTCACCACAGGGTAAGTGCAACACATTATTTGGGTCCTGGACGTTATAGTCGTCACACACCAAGACGCACAGATGTCCAGTGAAAGAACGCGTGTCAAATCTACCTTAAATTCACATCCCACATAACACTGGGTCGCATGATAGACATCTCTGTCACAACACTACAGGTGCATGCCAAACGTACGGCCCATTTAATGCAGGTCTAATGTAAATGTGTACAACATGACTGGGCAATGCAACGGCTGCTATCCCCCTCCACTAATGTCCCAAACTTATTTGTAAAGCTGTCAAAAATGTGTGTGTGTGTGCGATTGTGTGTGCCGTCTGTCCTGTCTGTCTGTGTGTGTCACTCACCCCGAGGTTTGGCGTGATTCCGCCGGTTACCGTGCGAGAGGAAGTAGGCGGCGGGTACGGAGAGAAGAAGACGAGATAGTGATACGGTCACAGCGGAAGAGGAATCCATCGCAGCGTTGCGGAGGTGTTAGTGGAAGACCTGAGGTGGGTCCCATAGTGGGTGGGTGTTCAGTGGCTTGTGGAACAACGTCTCTAAAGTAGGAACACTGATCGAACCAAACGCACGTATAGTCCACAGATCCCTTCAGAGAAGATGAATGTGGGAGAAGTATAGGGGCTACGGGCTGGGAGGGGGAAGACAGAATGAGAAAGAGAGAGATAAAGAAGTAGTGTGTAGAAGAAGTAAAAAACAATGTGATCAAAGGGGGAGAGAGATAAGAGAGGAAGGCAAGTGAGGAGAGATAAACGGAATGGACAGAGGGGGCATGAAGGAGGTGGAGAGAAGAGATAACACAGAAGCATTAGTTCAATCAATCACAGGAGGGTCCGACATAAAACATATCTATGTAACTTCTGATTGCTTGACACCAAAACGCATGTTGATGTTGGAACGTGTTTGACGGAATTATACAATTCAACTCTGGCCGCCAACTGACTTACAGTACGCCAATAAAAGCTAGAAAAACATCAGAGTGGCTGTTATCAGAGGGGGCCAATGTTTATGTAGAGGAGTTCACCAAGAGTCAAAAGTGTAGCCTATGGCTTCAAGTCTACTGTCCGGGGGATCCTGTGTGAACTAAGTATGCGCCTGCCCTCGTACCATTCTCCTCTCCTCTCTCCTTCCCTCCAGGATGGACCTGAGCCTTGGACCTGAACCCTGCAGGATACCTGGCCTGATGACTCCTGGCTTGTCCCGCAGTCCACCTTGACTTTGCTGCTGCTACCAGTTTCACATGGTTCTAGGCCTGCGGCTATGGAAACTTGACCTGTTCACTCAGAGCTGCTAGCCGTCGTCCGGACATGCTGTTTTCAACTCGGCCCTCATTCTCTTCGCTCTCTCTCTCTCTCGCTCACCTCTCGGTACCTGCAACCTGGCTGTCCCGCCGACCGAATTTTTTGCCTGTTTGGGCCTAATGGGAAAGCCCGAACTTTGAAAAACAAAATTTAACCCTGTTGGACTGACCGTTGGGCAACGCCTCTCAACACTGTGATTATAAGTGTGTATTCTTCTTCTGGCTGGGTACATCTATGATACGTTTGGCATCGTTGAGGAACAATTAGCCTTTTGTCAATAGAGGGGTGCTATTTGCACTTTGAAAAAATCTCGGTTCCGCGAATATGTACAACACTGCCTCGTTAACATTTCTGCTCGTACAATAATATGCAACATAATTTAATTACTTCCATTGGATAGTAAACTCTCTAGTCTTCGTAGAAACCGTTGAATTTTTCGCTCTGAGTGAACAGAACTCAATTCTGCAGCACACTATGCCTGTCAGAAGTGAAGATTTTCTGAAATCGGATGTCTACTGTTCGCAGGTCGGTTATAAATTCCCTTGTAGCATGGGCTACATGCCACTGCATCGCCTTCCCCTAAGTGTCATAAAAGCGGTGAGACTTTAATGGAGTGGAATAGCACATCTGGGGGAGTAGAAGCCTCTTGGAAGCGGAGGACGAAGCCTTGCGTTTGAATATAATAATGTTTAAATTATCAGTTTGAGTTGGGCGATTTTCCTGAGTGTTCTTTTGTCAGGGCGTTAGCTGAGTGTGGGCACCTCTCCGGTAATCGCGGCTGTTAGCAGCTAATTCTGCAGGAGTAGAGGACTTTTTCAGCCAAGAAAGGAGCGATTGTTGGTGGACATGGGACCACTTGCCCATTGGTCTCTGGGAGCTCATCAAAAAGGTGAGAGAGAGGGTTCGAGTATGGGATGGTGAGGATATCGTCTATTTTCCTGTGGAAGAATGTAGAATGTTTAGTCGCCATAATTTCGGGGCTCTAGGCTTTGGGTCTACAGCATGGGAGAGACGGGGCATCCAGTCGAACATGGTTAGGGTCGGTACCCTCCGGTTGATTAAAAATTAACACTAGCCGTGCGCAGGCGGTTTGCTTAAGAACTAATGTATCTTTCATTTGCTGGTCCAACCTGTATTTTGTTTAGTCACCAAGTTTACGATTAGTTATCGAATTAGATTCAGGGCTACGTTCCAAGATGGCGCCCGGCAGATTGTTCAAGTTGGCGTACAATTCACATTGTATAGGAACGAATCAGATCTGTTGCCGTTAAGTATGCACATATTCGTAACAAATCCTATATTGCAATTGTGTAATAGATGTACAGGACTGTCATCGTGAGAGTATACTGAAGGTTGTCGAAAAACTTGTTATAGTCTTTTGCGGTTGTGTTGTTTAGGATCGCAAACTAGCTGGCTCGTAAACGGACATTGTGTTCTGGCTAGTTGATGGTAAGGCTAATAAAATGCATCATAACCTGTGTGTTTTCGCCTGTAAACACTTAAAAAAATTCTGAAATTTGGCGTGATGTCAACAACAAAGATTTGGTGCTTTATTTGCTGTACGTGATGTATGTTCAGCAAATGTTTTTATGAGAGTATTATAGAGTATTTGACGTGTTGGGTACTCTAGGTAATTATATCTGGCTGCTCTGCACTATTTCAATGAAATTGCAGCCTGCAGATGTAGAACTGCGATTTAGTACTATGAAAATAATGCAAATGTTTCTAACAAAAAACATCATGCTATAACAATAAAACATGTTATAGACTGTCACTGACTGAAATTGTTTCTTGGTTAGTGGCTATTTAATCTATTATTATGGTCGAAATTGCTGATGCGTCCTAGCAGAAAAAATGGTGGGAGAAAAAAAAGTTTGTTTCTATTTGCTATCGTGCGGTTAGCTATAGAGTTTTACAACATATTGGTCTTCCTAGTAAACATTTAAAATCAGAAATGAATGGCTGGATTCAACAAGAATGTGTATCTTTCATCTGGTGGTCTTGGACTTGTGATTTAATGATATTAGAATGCTAGTATCTACTGTGATCGCTATGCAGGCAAGGGCTAGTCCAGCTTTTTTACTGATGGGGGGCTCCGGATGCCGGGTTGTGTGCACTGAGAAGTTAATGGCCATGTTCTCGTTATATATCTCCATGACCGGCCAGCAGAGAGGACTGGCCACCCTCAGAGCCTGGTCCTCTCAAGGTTTCTGCCTTTCTAGGGAGTTTTCTTCCTAGCCATTGTGCATCTGCTTGCTGTTTGGAGTTTTAGGGCTGTGTTTCTGTATAAGCCACTTTGTGACAATCTGCTGATGTAAAAAAGGGCTTTATAAATAAATGTGATTGAATTTGATTGATACGAGACAGTGTCACAACAGTTAAAGAGCACACAGTATTTTCTCATGCCACATTGCATAAAACCAAGGCTCGTTGTTCATGAGATTAACCTTGACGTTTCTCCTGACAGACAGTAGGAATACAGATCAGTTTCGAGATTCACTCATAAACCACTGAAAACCACATTAACACGGTTATATAAGGAGCACATGTTTCATGTAGCTCATTCGACCAGCTAATAGGCCTAACCACCATCAGGCAACATTTTGGACTAAACGTAAAACATTCTGTGCTGCTGGATAATTTGCTCGAATACAAATTAGAGATCCTACAACCTGTATCTCTTGTAACAGGTCTGACAGATGGACAGACAGGTCAGGAATGGATTAAATGGAAGAAAGGAAAGGAGCTGAACAGCCTCGCTGCTCTCAACATACAAGTGGCTTTGGATCACAATGAAACGTGAGTGAAACCCCTCCTCTTAGGGGGTGTTTATAATGAGATCTACTGTACGATGTATATGGATCTTTAAAGGGCCCATTTTGCATTTGTGCACCCGCTAACTGAAGAAGTGACAGCAAAATGTAGGGAACAGGCAAGACATAACATGAGAATAATGGCTGCCGGGGGGAGAGAAGTCTGTTCGTGTCTTTTGTTCCTTGGAACAGGAACAGTGGGAGAGGTCTGTGTGTGTTTGGTCCGATTAAGGACGGAGAGAGTCTGCAGTCGTGTTTTTGTCCATTACAGGACAGGGAGAGAGTCTGTGGGTGTGTTTTGTCCCCATAGGACAGGGAGGTAGTCGGTGTGTGTTTTGATGTCCATACAGGGACAGGGGGAGAGTCTGTGTGTGTTTTTGTCCATCAGGGGACCAGGGAGAGAGTCTGTGTGTGTTTTCATCCATGAGGGACAGGGAGAAGATCTCTGTGTGTGTTTTGTCCATGACAGGACAGAGGGAGAGAGTCTTGTGTTGTTTTTGTCCATACAGAGACAGGGAGAGAGTCTGTGTGTGTTTTTGTCATGACAGGACAGGAGAGTAGTCTTGATGTGTTTTGGGTCCATAGGGACAGGTTAGGGAGATGTCTGTGTGTGTTTGTCCATACAGGACAGGGAGAGAGTCTGTGTTGTGTTTTGGTCCATCCCAGGACGGAGAGAGTCTTGTCGGGTGTGTTTTGTTCCGATACAGGACAGGGGAGAGTCTGTGTGGTTTTGGTCATTACAGGACAGGAGAGATGTCTGGTGTGTGTTTTGTGCCAACAGAAGGGAGAGAGTCTAGTGGTGTGTTATTGTCCATGACAGGACAGGGGAGAGTCTGGTGGTGTTTTTGTCCATACAAGGACAGGGGGAGAAGTCTGGTGTGTGTTTTGTCCAATAGGGGACAGGGAGAGTATGTCTGTGTCTGTGTTTTGTCGCAATACAGGACAGGGGGAGAAGTCGTGTGTGTTTTGTCCATACAGGACAGGGAGAGAGTCTGTGTTGTTGTTTTGTCCATACAGGGACAGGAGAGAGTCCTGGTGTGTTTTGTCCATCAGGACAGGGGGAGAGTCTGTGTGTGTTTTGTCCATACAGGACAGGGGGAGAGTCTGTTGTGTTTTGTCCCATACAGACAGGGAGAGAGTCTGTGTGTGGTTTTGTCCATAAGGACAGGGAGAGGTCCTGTGTGTGTTTTGTCCAAATCACAGGACAGGAGAGAGTCTGTGTGTGTTTTGTCCATGACGGACCAGGGAGAGAGTCGTGTGTGTTTTGTCCATACAGGACAAGAGGGAGAGTCTGTGTGTGTTTTGTCCATGACGGGAGAGGGAGAAAGAGTCTGTGTGTGTTTGTCCATACAGGCAGGGAGAGAGTCTGTGTGTGTTTGTTGCTTTTGTCCAGAAGGAAGTTAAGAGAATGTGGGTGTTTTGTTCAGGTTCGTGCGTGATTTTGGGAAGGAAAGGAAAGGGGGATTATCTAGTCCACTTGCAAGCTGAATGCATTCAACTGAATGTTGTTTTTCCGCATTATCAACCCCTCTAGAATCAGAAAGGTGCGGGGGGCCTTAATCGGCGTCTACGTCATCGAAAATTGTCGTTTAACTGTGTGTTTGTCCCTAGCTTCGTGTAGTCATGGCAAGGGGTGAGAGAGTCTATGTGTATGGCGACTTTTGGGGACAAAGTCGGATGTTTTCGTGTGTGTTCAGATGAGGGACAAGTGTAAGAGCAGCCCGAGACTGCCCAGACAGGAATGAGATCTCAGTAGGCCTTCGTAGGAAGAGACTTAGGTGAAAGGGGCCACACGCCCGCCTAACACAATCGCCAATACTGCCCCCATCACAAACACAAGACACATTAGGTCGCACCAACCTCCTGCCAGAACTCTGTACTCTCCTCTACCTGACATATTCGCATGGCTTCGTCCGCAGAGTTAAACCACAACCGAGCACTACCAAGTCATGAACCCCCGGCCGTATTTTCTACAGTTGCTTTCTTAATTAGTTATTGATTTTTTTTTTTGTTTTCTTGTTACTTTTTTAAAAACATCACCATCGGTGCATGGCTTTGTTGTTACACCACAGGCCGGAAGGACACTGCGGCGCAACTCCTGTAAATGCCCGACCTTAATCATAACAAACTATCAGGACTCGCAAAAAGACCTCTAACAAAGCACACTCTTCTATATTTTTTGGTTTCAATGTGCAGTTTACGATATTAGACCATCTTTTCTTTGGTAAAAGAGTGGTGCATGGCCTGGGGCAAGAGTTAAACCTATACGCGCATAATTAACAAGTAAACCCATCTCGAGCCCAGGGAGACACCAGAGACGCTGAACGTCGCGCGTAGTCAAAACGGATCATCAGAGAGCAACGATAGAGGTGCGATCAGCTTTGGCTGCTCCATGTAGTATCTAATGCAGGTCTCAGAAGCACATAAAAAGCCAAGAGAGGGGGACTAATAGAAAATAAAAGAGAGAACAGTGGGTCTTCTCCCTTGCATTTGCTGAAGAAGTGGGGAGAAGTGTATGTGCAATCAAGATTGTGCAGTTCGTGAATTCTCCCTCGTTTAACCTGTGATTCCATTACAGAGGGACACATAATCTTCGTCAGACCTCGTACGGTTAACGGGTTTAGCGGTTTTTAACCAGAGAGCGGATTTAATAAAGAAACCCATGACGCGGATGTTCGCATGAAGGAGAGGGTGGGTATCCGGCTCGGTGAAGGGTTGGAGAAGAAAGACATAACTGATGCCTACCGGAATACGAGAGATGCAGGAAAAGATAAGGCGCTTTTGTTTTTCTTTTCCCCGTGAAGGGCTAAGCGTCCCTCCCC
>NW_019947048.1:0-3086 GCF_002910315.2 Salvelinus sp. IW2-2015 | reverse complement strand
GGAGAGAGGGAGGGAAGGAGAGAGGAAGGGAAAGAGAGAGGAAGGGAAGGAAGGAGAGAGAGAGGAAGGGAAAGAGAGAGGAAGGGAAGGAAGGAGAGAGAGAGGGAGGGAAGGAGAGAGGGAAGGGAGAAGGAACAGTGTGGGGTTCAGCGTCTCTCCTCTACGTCTCCAGGATTAATGGCCTGACCATCTAAATGAGCTACCTGGGCTGGGTATTATCTGCATAATTTAACTCTGCAAATTACAGCAGCACCTGCTAGGCGCACTCGCAACAGTGGGAGGGAGAGGTAGGTGGGGAATCTCTGGCTCCAGACTCAATAATAGGATCAACCCTCCCCTTGGCGCCGCTGTGATTGGCTGGATAGATCACATCATAGAGCAGGAGGAGAAAGAAAACAACAAGTGTGAATATCAAATCAAATCGAAAGTTTATTGGTCACGTACACAGATGTGCAGATGTTATTGCAGCTGCAGGGAAATGCTTGTGTTTCTAACTCCAACAGTACAGTAGCAATAACAACAATTTAAAAAAAATTATAATACAGAAAAATAAACATATGAAGAATGATATATATACATATAATGGTGTGTTTTGTATGTAAACATGATTAAAGTGACTAATGTGTAATGACTCTTGGGCAACAGTCTCTAAGGTGCAGGGTAGAGTACCGGGTGGTAGCCGGCTAGTAACAGTCTCTAAGGTGCAGGGTAGAGTACTGGGTGGTATCAGGCTAGTAATAGTCTCTAAGGTGCAGGGTAGAGTACCGGGTGGTAGCCGGCTAGTAACAGTGATTAAGGCTAGTGGTGACTGTTTACAGATTGAATATGTCCGTCAATACTCCAGTCAGCTGGTCTGCACATGCTCTTAGGGCACGTCTTGGGATGCCGTCTGGGCCAGCAGTCTTGTGAGGGTTATCATGCTTAAATGAACTAAATGAATTAAACTCATGTCGGCCATGGAGAACGAGAGCACACAGTCCTCAGCGGCTCAATGTTGTTTTCCTCGAAACGGGTGAAGAAGGTGTTTATCTAGTCCGGGATAAAGATGTCAGTGTCCTCGACGTGACTGGCTTTCCCTTTATAATCTGTGATTCTCTGGAGTTCCTGCCGTTGAATTGCGACTCCACTTTCGCCCCTGTAGTGTTGTTTTGCCTCTTTGATTGCCTTTCAGAGGACATAGCTGCTCTGTTTGTACACGTCCATGTTCCCAGTCACCTTGCCGTGGTTAAATGATGTGGTAGACGCTTTCAATTTTGCGTGAATGCTGCCATCCATCCACGGTTTCTGGTTTGGAAAAGTTGTAATCGTCACAGTAGGAACAACATCTTCTATGCACTTCCTGATGAACCCAGTCACAGAGTCGGTGTATACGTCGATACTTTTCTCAGCGGCAACCCGGAACATTTTCCAGTCCGCGTGATCAAAATAATCTTGAAGCATAGATTCCGATTGTTCAGACCAACGTTGAACAGTCATTACCTTGGGAGCTTCCTYTTTAAGTTTCTGCCTATAGGTAGGGAGGAGCAGAATGGAGGAGTGATCTGATTTGCTGAAGGGAGAGCGTAGCCATCCCAGAAGGGAGAGTAGCAATGACCCAGGGTCCGTGTTGCGCATGGGTCCATATTGACATATGCTTCGGTAGCGTTTTCCTCAGATTTCCTTTATTAAAGTCCCCAACTACAATAAATGCAGTCTCAGGATATGCGGTTTCCAGTTTGCACATAGTCGAGTGTAGTTCCTTGAGGGTCGTCGCAGTGTTGGCTTGGGGAGGGAATATACATGACAGTGACGGTGACCGAAGAAAATTATCTCGGGTGGTAATGCGGTCAAAATTTGATTGTGAGGTATTCCAGATAGAGAGAACAAAAGGACTTGACTTCCTGTACGTTACCCACAATCACACCATGAGTTGTTAATCATGAAACAAACCACACCGCGTTGCTTTTTCCCAGAGAGTTATTTTATCTTGTCCTTGCGAAGGACGGAGAACCCCGCTGGCTGAATGGACAGGGACAATATATCCTGAGAGAGCCATGATTTCGTAAAACAGAGTATGTTACAGTCCCTGATGTCTCTGGAAGGAAATCTTCGCCCTGAGCTTGTCTATTTTATTGTCCAAGGACTGAACGTTAGCGAGTAATATACTTGGAAGCGGTAGACGGTATGCACGCCGAATGAGGCTGACTAGGGCCCCGCTCCTTCTACCTCTTCTCCAGCATCGGCGTTTTGGTGCAGCCCCCCAAGGATGAATAGAGATTCTTTGGGAAGTTCAAACAAAGGATCCAGGTCAAAGGAAGACACATTTCTGCTCGAATTTCTGGCGAGTGAAAACCCGAATACAGCAAGACACACCTACAGTGCTCAGTGAGGCAGTAGCTGATAGATTGGGAGTAAGGACTGTGACTGAACTGGAGTGGAGAGACATGGTTGGCTTCACCACTGATTACTGTCAGCCAGTCAATTATAGTCAACCTGAGAAACAAACCACCTTATCGGAAGTGGATCTAGAACACAAAACATATCTTTAACCTGTATTGTAACAGTTAGGTCTATACTGTAACTACAACTTTTAACGATTTTATTACAGCGTGTACAGTAGTTGTAATAATGGTGTACTCGTGTATTGTGAGGCTACTGATTATTTTTCAGAGTCTATATGTGAACAACTCATTAACAGCATGCGAGCCACTGGTCAGTCATGAGCAACGCATTGGAGACCCAAGCTGTAAACTAGCGTTTTAATTTCTGCTTCAGTCTTAACACTATAATCGTTACCTAGCATTTCACACGATGGCCCTCTGTCTCTCTGCTGAGCAGCGTGGGAGGTGAACGACGAGCTGCGTCTATCCCACAATGTGCTCTGTGTCTCTCCGGCCCAGGCTTAATTACACTCTCAGCGCATACTGTTTGGCTCTCAGTGAACAGAGAGTAACACCAAGGACCCCAGAGAGCCGTGTGCAGCCCTGTGCAATCCACACATGATTAGGCATAATTAGCGGCGGTGTGGCAATGTGGTGATGTGTTGGTGTGGTGGTGTGTTGGTGTGGTGGTGTGGTGGTGTGGTGGTGTGGTGGTGTGGTGGTGTG
>NW_019947047.1:22513-25365 GCF_002910315.2 Salvelinus sp. IW2-2015 | reverse complement strand
GTAATACTGCCTGTCTCCTCTCAGTCCAGTTGCTAATATGCATATTATTAGTACATTTGGATAGAAAACACTCTGAAGTTTCTAAAACTGTTTGAATGATGTCTTAGATTTAGATACTTGTCATTAGATTTAAATAATGTTTCCATATCTCAGTATCTTTAGAGTCTCCTGTGAGACAGATCAAGTTGCACTATGGTCAGGAGGAGAGCAGCTTCTTGAAGGTTTTGGGGGAAACATTCCCCCAGATGAATCCAAATGTAGAGGCCTTTAAGACAGACAGGAGGAGGAGGCTCGTTCTCCTACAGCTGGACAGCATGTGTCCAGCAGCAATCAAATCAGCTGGACTATGGAGGTCTGCCCTGTACTTAAGATTGAAGGTGTTTGATAGTTTATGTGTTAGGAAGGGGGAGGTAGATTGAGATGTATTATGTCACGTGATAAATGCCAGAGGGAATTAATTAATTCCAAAAGAACTGGAATGAACTAATTTGAAAATAAACTGGATTTCCCTCTGTATACAATCATTATAAAGTAATTGAGCAACTGGTGATTTCTTGTATTTTAATGTTAAAGGAAATTGTAAGGGAGGACAGAACCTCGGAGACAGAGACTCCACCTATGGAGACAGGCCTCCCTGTTGACTCACCACAAGCTTCAATGACACTAGAGGTTTGGAACGTTAAATGACCTTTTCCACTTTTCGCATCAAATGATAAAGTATAATATTAGTTCGAGGATTCTCATTGTAACTTAACAATCAGAATGGCTTTATTTATTACTGTACCTGTATTGATTTCAGTCTCTAGTGGAAACGCAGGAGATACGACGTCTCCAAGACGAGGCTACCATCTCTCTCTGGCTGCAGACCAGGAGAAAGTATGTATATAATATAGCTGAGTAAATCTGTTCAGATCACATCAACGGCATTCCAACAGGAAACACTTACTTTTTCATACACAAAACAGATGAATTCAATACTTATTTTTTAAAGGATTTCACCAAGTTGATATCATCTGTATATTATGTAAGGGATAAACGCAGACGTTCTGTACATTACCTTGGAGATAATGGACGACGCAGCAGGACAAGGCGGAGCCGAGTCCCTTTGTGGAGTTCATTTTACCAAGGTAATGTACAGAAAGGAGGCGTTTATCCTGCTTATACTACAGTTACCAAAGACAATAATACTAAAGCACACATTTATCTGCAGAAATCCTGCTGCTGCTGCTGCTACTGCTACTATGCACTGGCTTCCTGCTCCCAGCACCACCCCAGACTCCACCTGTTAGGTTCTGTGTTCCTACCGGGGGCTTTGGTATAGCTTACCACACTCACTGCTGTAGGCTATTTTATATGGACGCTTTTGTTCATCAATTTCTTCAACAGATGATCAGGTCTATATAATTAAAAAACATACATTAGTAATGGAAAGGTAACACAGACTCTTTGTTTAAGTATTAAAATTCTCCTTGTGTGAGTTTCCCTGGCAACAACATTTTAATAAATCTAACCTCCCCTTGACAGCAGCAACCATCTTATCAGCAATTAAAAGCTCAGAAGTGGGTTTGACTGAAACTTGACCTTTCATCACAAGTATTGGGTCATAACAAGGTGAACGAGTCCAAGCATCTTCTGACAGGTGTCTGTTTTCATCAGGCCTGCGGCAGCCTTGTGTTCTCAGACAACCAGTGGTATTGTCAGAACCTCAGATAGCCAGGTGGGGCCCAGACAGGAGGAGTATGAACGTAGACTGGTTTCTACCTTCTGATAGTGTCTGAAGGGCACAACACTCAGAACAGGTGTTAATACACACACAGAGGTCTGCTAGAAGAGGAGACCTTACAGTTTATCATAACACCATTTATTAACCCTTTAAAAGGTATAAGGCCTTGGTTTAACCCCTTCACTTTGCTTGGGCAGTGAGCTTCCCTGAATGAGCAGAGCCTATATCACCAAGGCATTATTCATTACTAAATAAATGGTTAAATGTATTTCTACATGCTGTTTTCTTTCTGAACTGGTTTTAATTCCCATTCTAGAATTCAACAATGCTGTGGTATAAATATATTTATAACTTAACATTGACAGTAATGCATATTGCAGTCAATAGAGGAGAGAAGACAGAGGGGGGTCTCTCACCCAGAGCAGCCTGATGGAGGGCCCTTTAAGATCAAATACCAGGATGGGAGGGAGTGGATTAGGAGATTCCTGCTCTCTGAAWCCATTCAGGTAAATCATTACTTTACTTGTTGATAAACTCACTACTAGTAATGTACATTTCAGGCTGAATTACAATTGTTAATGTTGGTCTTTTGTTATATAGATGTTGTTTGAGTTTGTGGAGGAGGATGATGCCTGGAGTGAGGTTTTTACCCTCCATGCAGCAGCGGGCTTCACAACCCTGAAGAGCACCATTAATGGGTCATTGGAGGACCATGACATTAGGGAGTCCACAACACTGTATGTRTTGTGGTTGTCTGTGGAGGATGTACAGGTCACTAGCATGACAATACTTAATAATAATGTATTTGATGTTTGTATCGGACTACATTTGAACTACTTGATAGTTATAACCTTTGTGTGTGGTTGTTTCGGTCCATTTACAGGCAATCCTATCGCCTCATCTCTCACCTGCCCCCTCTCAACATCTCTCGCGTGTCCCCTCTCCTCACCTCTCGCGTGTCCCCTCTCCTCACCTCTCGCCAGCCTCCTCTCCTCACCTCTCGCCAGCCTCCTCTCTTCACCTCTCACCTGTCCCCTCTCCTCACCTCTCCTGCATCCGCGGATGATGCCCCACTTGCTAGTGCCTAGCCAGGGACAGGCGAGAAGGTGAGGGGAGAAGGGAAAAACGC
>NW_019947047.1:18684-21480 GCF_002910315.2 Salvelinus sp. IW2-2015 | reverse complement strand
TGTGTGTTTGGAGTATTCAGGAGTTGTGTTTTAGTGGTGTGTGTGTTTGGAGTATTCAGGAGTTGTGTTTTAGTGGTGTGTGTGTTTGGAGTATTGGCGGGCACTATGAAGACAGCTCTCTGTGTCAAAAAAAGAAAAAAAAAGAAAAAGCATGTATTATTGTTAAGGCGTGGCTGCCACTTCCTGTCTGAGAGCCAGTGTTAGACTTAGACATGTCTGTGTATAATGTCATCACACAAACCCCAGCATTCAACACACACAACCCCCCCCCCCTGTCCTGAATAGACTGTGTGTGTATGACAGGGAGTCAGACAGGAAATCAAGAATATGCTTCATTGATGTTCTGAAGACAACTGACTTTAAATGAACATTTATAACTTTCATCAGAAGTAACTTCACAAACCATTATTATATATTATTTATGGTTTCAGGAATTCCAGTGTCTTGACCCATGCTAATCCTGGTCAACAACACAACAGACAAATATCCCAACCACTCCAAGTAATAACATCACCAAAAGTAGTGGCCATGTTGACTATTAGTCTCTGTCTCAATGACCTTATTTATATCACACATGTCTGTACAATCACTTCAGAGTCTGGGGTCAGAAACCATGTGGAGTCTGGTCTGTAGACTCTCTCACTCTCCTCAACATTAAATAGCTCTTACAGACAGATTGGGTTGGAACCAAAGTCTCATGTGGACCACAAGACTGTGTTAGATTACACAAGTCTTCAGGTCTGAGATATGGTGACTTATTACACCAGCTTGGTTCACCAGACCACAAGACTGTGTTAGCTTACACAAGTCTTCAGGTCTGAGATATGGTGACTTATTACACCAGCTTGGTTCACCGGACCACAAGGAGCCATTTAAAGCTCTTAGGGAATCAGCCGAGTCCTTGACTACAAATCACTTTCAATGGAGATTCTTCCTCTGTGTCCGGGAAACCAGCCCTTGGAGTTTTCTTGTAACCCGTTAAATAAATCCACCCAATCCTGAAGATCAGACAGTTGGTAACCTTTCACAAGACAGTGAATGACAGTTAGTGAATGTCTGGACTAAGGTCAAAGACTGTGACTTGTCCATTAAACACTAATGGTGTGAATGGGAGACACTGGATGTGTGTGTTCTGGTAACAGTCACTTCAAAGGTCCATGAACTTTAACAGAACCAGTGTCTCCATCCATTAAGTTCTCAGCTCCTCTCACATCTGTTTATCCCAGGACCCTTCTTATCTGACTGACAGGTCAGAGGTCAGGGGTCATACCTGATACTGCTACTGTCACGGTTGTCGTAAGGACGGGACCAAGGATGTTGAGTTCCACATATTTATTTCAAAGTGAAACTTATGCAAAAAACAATAAATCAGAAAACGATCAACGAAACGTGACTTATGTGGTGCACAGGCACAAACACAAAACAATATCCCACAACACAGGTGGGAAAAACAGTTACTTAAATATGATCCCATATTAGAGACAACGATTACCAGCTGCCTCTAATTGGGAATCATACAAAACACCAACATAGAAAATATAAACTAGAACACAACATAGACATTTTAAACTAGAATACCCCCTAGTCGCGCCCTGAACTACTACACCATAGAGAAACAAGGGCTCTCTATGGTCATGGCGTGACAGTACCCACCACCCAAAACCTGAAACCAAATGGGGAGGGTGGGGGGGTGATGAGTGTCGGTGGCGGCTCCGGTGCAGGTCGTAGCCCCCCGCCCAGACCCTGGATCCGGCCATCGCGGAGGCTACATAAAGTTTCAACATGAAACATACAATTCGATTGATTAAGAACAGGAAGTAGTGTGTGGTAAATACAGTATGGTTCTCTCTGTTCAATAGTAGACCTCCTCAAACACTGAGTAAAAGTCTCACTCAGATACAGCATGGTTCTCTCTGTTCAATAGTAGACCTGGTAGCATTAGGATGAGACGATCAACCGATGTCAGAATGGTTCAGATAATAAAACTACAGAACTAAGCCAACATAGCATGGACTTTGGTTGTAATGGGTATGAATTTGAACTCGTATTCACTACAGAAGTGATACCTCCTAGCCGTTGATTAGAACAGCTGCAACAAAGCAGGTTAAGGAAGGACAGTACCAGAGTATCCGCGTCTACATACAACACGACGTTACTACCACATATCGCA
Source organism: Salvelinus sp. IW2-2015 (assembly GCF_002910315.2). NCBI lineage: Eukaryota > Metazoa > Chordata > Actinopteri > Salmoniformes > Salmonidae > Salvelinus > Salvelinus sp. IW2-2015. Next base: position 19,310 of record NW_019947047.1, on the reverse strand, counting down.
GTGACCAGCAGAGACATTCTTAAAGGACAGAGGGACTTGGAGAAGTTTGACTGTGGCTGCATGCTTCTAAGGCGCGTCTTACACCATCTACACACCAGATCGGACTTAGCTGAGTAACTGTCGCGCTGGAGCTCAGAGTAAGGTAATTGAATGTATTGATTCTTCCTTAGATCTCGAGGAATGGGCGGAAAAGGTTTCAGATTTGACTGGGTCTGTATCTAACTCTTTAGACTGCCCATAAGCATACTCGCTCATTTACGATAGCCCATTTCCAGTCGGGGTCTAGGCTAAGTGAGCGGAAGCCTCGGTAGGTTTGGTTACAAGATGATCTTGATGAGACTTAAGAACAGAATTCCAAACCAACGTAGATTATTGACCTTTGCACTGCAGCCTTTTAGAATGGAGAGGGTTGTGGGGGTCAGGAGGTCAGCGGGCGGAGTCAGAGACTGAGAATCAAGATCTGAGTGAGACTTTTACTCAGTGTTTGAGGAGGTCTACTATTGAACAGAGAGAACCATGCTGTATCTGAGTGAGACTCAACAGTGTTTGAGGAGGTCTACTATTGAACAGAGAGAACCATGCTGTATCTGAGTGAGACTTTTACTCAGTGTTTGAGGAGGTCCTCA
>NW_019947047.1:0-15027 GCF_002910315.2 Salvelinus sp. IW2-2015 | reverse complement strand
GTTCTGCCCCTAGCAAGGTCAGTTGCGGAAGACACATTTCAGTTGAATAAATTCAGTTGGACAACTGACTAGGTACCCCCCCTCCCTTTACAGTTGTCTAGAGGAGGGGAGGGAGGTCTGTAAAGATCTTGATGAGACTAAACAGAATTCCAAACCAACGTAGATTATTGACCTTTGCACTGCAGCCTTTTAGAATGGAGAGGGTTGTGGGGGTCAGGAGGTCAGCGGGCGGAGTCAGAGACTGAGAACTCTAAAGATCTGAGTGAGACTTTTACTCAGTGTTTGAGGAGGTCCTACTATTGAACAGAGAGAACCATGCTGTATCTGAGTGAGACTTTTTACTCAGTGTTTTGAGGAGGTCTACTATTGAACAGAGAGAACCATACGTATTACCTGAGCTAGATAGAACGTTGTTCTATTGACTTTCATGAGCCATTATGAGAGTGTCTTATCGATACTCGAACATAGAGAGATGTCTATATCGCGATTGGCTGTACTCATCTTGAGATGAGACTTTATGTACTATAAACAGACTCAGTAGGGAAGAGTGTCTTCATCTATATTATGCACAATCGAAGAGAAGAATAGACATTACTGTATTTGAGCGACAGTATCTGATAGTGTCTTTAGCGTTCTGACCATGAGATGGAAGGAGTTGCTTACCATTGAAACAGGAGAGAACACCCGTATGCGTATAGATGTGAGACTATGTACTCAGTTGTATTCGCGAAATGGAATAGCTACTTACTAGTTAACCCATAAGTATAGAAAACCTGATCGTCTAGTATCTGATAGCCTATTTGTAATGCTACAGTGTTGAGGAGGTCTACGTATTCTTAGATAGCAGAGAGGAAGCCCGCACATTGATATACGTGAGGTCGATACTGTTGTTACACACTCAATGATTGAGAGTGAGTGCTATCGTAGGCTATGTGAACACGACAGGTAGAAGCCTTCCAGTTAGCTGAGCTCAGAGATTTCTGAATGGTCATACATGTGTACTTCAAGGAGGTGTACAATATTCTCTATTGTAACTATGACAACGCACATGTCGTGTATCTCTGAGTGAGATGCTTGACCTACTAGAAATGTTCAGGATGGTCTGTACCAAGATAAGTGACTAGAAGTAGTATTGACCTATGTGTGTATATCTGAGAGTGATCTAGACTTGTTGACTCTAACTCTACAGTGTTGTATATGATGAGTCTTATCTTAACCCATAATTTAGAAACTGTCTATAGATATCACCGCGACTATATATCAGTGAGTCGTAAGACTTTTTGAGCTCAGTCGCTATTGAAGTAGAGAGTGTTCTAACTATGAATCACGCCAGATGAAAGACGTCTCTATGCATGATCTGAACTCGAATATGGAAACTTCTTACGACATATTGATTGAGGTACGTGTATCGTTGACACTCATATTTGAAACGATACGTAATAGCTCGCACCGACCTGTAATGAAGTCTGCAGTGGGATACTATCCATAATCAGTGATTGAGATGACGGTGATCGTAGTATCATCATGATGACAGAGGATGAGTGCCTACATTGGTCTGAGCGTCATCATGAGTGAAGAACTATTTACTCAGTTGACTCAGTAAGTAGGAGTCTACGTGATCTGAATCGAGTGTGGAAGCGCAGAAATACGAATCTAGTATCTACAACACATTCTGACTTGCCAGCTCCAACTAATACAGATGTTCAAGTATAACTTAAATATAGCATCTGAGTGAGCGCACTAAGACAGGATCAGACAGTATTCTGACCTGTTTTCCCACCATGACACTCATCACAGGACAGACTATCACATTGTTCTTACATTGTCAGATAAATATCATGTGATTATCTATAACTTCTCCAATCCCTCCATGAAAAAGTCATCTCATCTCTAACCTCGTTGTCAGGCTAATTCAGTGAAATGGTGAACTAGGTTACATCTGCCCAGACATTCCTCAGATCTTCATCAGTTCTCCCTGTCTTCCTCCTCTCTCTTCTTCTACCTCTCCATGTATCCAAGCACTTCTTCAGGCTAGTTACAATAACTCATTTGCACATCTCCCACAGTCTATCTATCAGTCCCTGTATCTCTCCATCCCTTTCCACAATCACTCTATCCTTCTCCATCTGTCTATCCTTCTCCTCCATCTGTCTGCTGAACTCCCTCTGCATCTTTGTCTGTGAGATCATGATGTTCCTCTGTAACTCAGGTAGGACTATCTTCATCAGGTTTCTCTCTGCATCAACTTTGGCCTCTCCTTCATAGTTCTCCATCATGTCCTCTATCTCCTGTCTGTGTCTCTCCTCCATCTCCCTCCTCTCATTCTCTGTCTTCTCTCTCAATCTCTCCAGCTTTCTCTCCATCTCGACCCTCCTATCAGACTCCCTCTTCAGCTCCCTCTCCAGTTCTATTTTCTTCTCCTCATCCCTCTCTTCTTTCACCTGTCTCTCCAGTTCACTGGTTCTTTCACTGAGTGTTCTGATATCTCCCTCATGTTCCTGGATCACTCCCTCTATCTTTAACAGAGAGTCCTGGAACTCCTTCTGAAGCCTCTCTCTCAAGTCTCTCTCCTCCCTCTGTTTCCTCTCTTCTCTCTCTCTCTGGATCTTTCCCTCCATCTCTCTAACCTGGGTCTTTGCCTCCTGGTAGGTCTGACTGCTGTAGAATCTCTCTCTGTTTCCTGCCACCATCTCCTCTACCTGCTCCAGCAGCTCTGATACCTGAGTACCATGGGCCCTGTCCTTAATGTTGAGGACGTGGTACCTGCTCCCACATTTCCCTACAAGTTGCTGGAGGTCCTGACTTCCAGCTTGGAGAAACTCCTCAATGCTCTGCTCTTTCAGGACATCATCATGTGTGAATAGAATCACAGTGTGTCCCCAAAAACCTTCCCCAAACATCTCCTCTATTCTCTCCAGCACCCCTCTCTCCTCCCCCTTAGAGGGCTCCACTGGTATGACCAGGAGGAAGGCGTGGGGTGCCGGGGCTGACCATCATGCTCCTCATTCCTCCAGAGAGAGTCCAGACGTAGAACAGCCTGAACCAGTCAATCTTCCAGGCCCCACCCCCTCTCCTCATACTCCTCTGGGTCACTGCAGAGGTGAGCACAAATCCTAATTTAACCATATTTTAAATCCAGGCTGTAACACAACAAAACTGGGAAATTCAAGGTGTGTATAGCTAAAGAAGGTCCGTATACGGAAGTACATTAGTGCCAGAAAAGGGATTTAAATATGGCAACATAAAAAATACAAAATTCCTAAACTTCTTCTAGCAGTAAGGCCAATTCAATGTTTCATCAAATGCTTTTTTATATATTTGTTTATACACAGGGGGTCCTAAAATTATCATTCAAAAAGCTAAACGATCCTTGTATGAACCTTCCCAAAACAATTCCATATGTTAGTAGAATCCCAGCCCGGCACCTTAGACCTCAGTAGAACCCTTAGCTCGCGGCCTTAGACCTCAGTCAGAACTTCAGTAGAACCCAGCCCGGGGCCTTAGGCCTCAGTAGAACCCCAGCCGGGGCTTTAGACCTCAGTAGAACCCCAGCCCGGGGCCTCTAGACCTCAGTAGAACCCAGCCCGGGGCTCTTAGACCTCAGTAGACCCCACAACCGGAGGCCTTAGGCCTCAGTAGAACCCAGCCCGCGGGCCTAGACCTACAGTAGAACCCCAGCCCGGGGCCTTAGACTCAGTAGAACCCCAACCCGGAGCCTTTTCACCGGCCTCCAGTAGACCCAGCCCGGGGCTCTTAGACCTCAGGTAGAACCCCAGCCGGGGCCTTAGACACTCAGTAGACCCAACCCGGGCCTTAGGCCTCAGTAGAACCCCAGCCCGGGGCCTCTAGACCTCAGTAGAACCCCAACCCGGGGCTAGACCCAGTTAGACCCCACCCGGGCTTAGACCTCAGCTAGACCCAGCCGGGGCCTTAGACCTCAGTAGAACCCCAGCCCGGGCCTCAGACCTCAGAGATCAGAACCCCAGCCAGGGCCTTAGACCTCAGTAGAACCCAGCCCGGGGCCTCTAGGCTCAGTAGAACCCCAGCCCGGGGCCTTAGACCTCAGTAGAACTGAGATCTCCTCTCACCTTTATTGATCTCCACTTCAGATTAAAAACAGTTGATTTAAATCTAACACCTGCTTCGCATCTCATTCAAAATAAATATATACATATATCATATATTAATATATATATATATATATACAAGTACGTACAGACAAATCTATACAACATTCTTTACCGAAGAGAAATGTACAGATTTTCACCTTTACCCAGGTACAGCCTGACAGGTAAACCCTTCTCTCCTCTATTCTCATCTCCCCTCCTTCCTACTCTTCATGCCCAATAGAGAACTGTAGATAACATAAAGCATTTTATCTGTAGAAATCCTGTACTTACTATTTATAATCACATTATGAGCCTATTGAGACTCATGTCCAACTCGCAACAAAAGTCCAACTTTTGGGGGGAGATGTCCAAATATTGATAATTTGACAGAGACGCATCACTCTCACCGGGAGAGAGCATCCGAGCGAGCGAAACAGCGCCCCTCTGTCTGAGTATCTGTAGCCAATGCATCTGATGCTGTCTGGCCAAAAAGAGTATGACACGCGATTCAGACGCTGTCTTTATGCACGACGCACGATATTTGGATGATGGAACTGTTTTGGAGTTGATGAACGAGCGTCGGAGGGGGAAGTGGTTGGTTTTACAAAAAAGATGAGAACATCATGACTGGTTTGTGTTCATGCCACATTAAAATGTAATCTATTTTTTACTGTTAAATGACATGTCTTTACTAATAGACCCATCAACAAAAATGTATTGAGGCAAGTACATGTACCCAATAGAGGCTCCCCTGAATGGCACRGTGTAATTCACACTCTGGCTGCCACTGACAGACACACCAACTCAACTGAGGATCAACTCTGATCAYAGACCACGTTATATACTSTACTGCCACCTGCTGCTAATAAACTGTACTGCATGTTGGTGATTCTGACTCCAGCTTTCCTCCTGTCAGATTAAAACCCCATCAGCTGTGGGATTCAGACGGTTAAACTGTAGAGGGCCGTTTAGGGCTCTGGTCAAAAACAGAGCCATATTGGATATATATATTTAACCTTTATTTAAACAGGGAGTCACACTGAGATTAAAACATCTATTTTACAAGAGAGCCATGTATACATTACAATTTTTWAAAAACGGAATGATAAAACAACAGTCACATACATGTGTATAAAACAATATAATTCAGTACACAATAACAAAATAAAYATATTTAATAAAAGCAATCACATTCAACTACATAGAGGTCCATGTMTTTTAACTATTCCACAGCCAGCACACCTGATTCAACTTGTCAGCTAATCATCAAAGCCTTGATTGGTGGATCAGGGTGAGTTAGTTCAGGGCCAACATGGTGATTGGTGGATCAGGGTGAGTTAGTTCAGGGCCAACATGGTGATTGGTTGTAGAGGGTGAGTTAGTTAGGAGCAACTGGTGATTGGTGATCAGGGTGAGTTAGTTCAGGGCCCAACATGGTGATTGGTGGATCAGGGTGAGTTAGTTCAGGGCCAACATGGTGATTGGTGGATTCAGGGTGAGTTAGTTCAGGGCCAACATGGTGATTGGTGGACAGGGTGAGTTAGTTAGGGCAAATGGTGATTGGTGGATAGGGTGAGTTAGTTCAGGGCCACATGGTGATTGGTGGATCAGGGTGAGTTAGTTCAGGGCCACAGGTGATTGGTGGTCAGGGTGAGTAGTGTCAGGGCCAAATGGTGATTGGGGTGCAGGTGTAGTTCAGGGCCAAATGGTGATTGGTGGATCAGGGTGAGTTAGTTCAGGGCCAACTGGTGATTGGTGGATCAGGGTGAGTTAGTTCAGGCCAAATTGGTGATTGGTGTGATCAGGGTGAGTTTAGTTCAGGCCAACATGGTGATTGGTGGATCAGGGTGAGTTAGTTCAGGGCCAACATGGTGATTGGTGGATCAGGTGAGTAATTCAGGGCAACATGGTGTTGGTGATTCAGGGTGAGTTAGTTCAGGGCAACAATGGTGATTGGTGGATCAGGGTGAGTTAGTTCAGGGCAACATGGTGATTGGTGGATCAGGGTGAGTTAGTTCAGGGCAACATGGTGATTGGTGGATCAGGGTGAGTTAGGTTCAGGGCCAACATGGTGATTGGTGGATCAGGGGTGAGTTAGTTCAGGGCCAACATGGTGATTGGTGGTGGAGTTAGTTCAGGCCACATGGTGCATTGGTGGATCAGGGTGAGTTAGTTCAGGGCCAACAGTGGTGATTGGTGATGCAGGTGATTAGTATTAGGGCCAACATGGTGATTGGTGGATCAGGGTGAGTTAGTTCAGGGACAACATGGTGATTGTGGATCAGGGTGAGTTAGTTCAGGGCAACATGGTGAATTGGTGGATCAGGGTGAGTTAGTTCAGGCAACCATGGTGATTGGTGGATCAGGGTGAGTTAGTTCAGGGCCAACATGGTGATTGGTGGATCAGGTGAGTTAGTTCAGGGCCAACATGGTGATTGGTGGATCAGGGTGAGTTAGTTCAGGGCCAACAGGTGAATGGTGGACATCAGGTGAGTTAGTTAGGGCCAACATGGTGATTGTGTGGATCAGGGGAGTTAGTTCAGGAACATGGTGATTGGTGGATCAGGGTGAGTAGTTCAGGGCCACATAGGTGATTGGTGGATTCAGGGTGAGTTAGTTCAGGGCCAACATGGTGATTTGGTGGATCAGGGTGAGTAGTCAGGAGCAACATGGTGATGGTGGATTCAGGGTGAGTTAGTTCAGGGCCAACATGTGATTTGTGGATCAGGGTGAGTTAGTTCAGGCCCAACATGGTGATTGGATGGGTGATTAGTTAGGGCAACATGTGATGGTGGATCAGGGTGGTTAGTTCAGGGCCAACATGGTGATTGGTGGATCAGGGTGAGTTAGTTTCAGGGCCAACATGGTGATTGGTGGTGAGTTAGTTCAGGCCAACATGGTGATTGGGGATCAGGTGAGTTAGTTCAGGGCCAACATGTGATGGTGATAGGATTGTCAGGTGAGAGTGGTAGTCAGGGGCCAACATGGTGATGTGGGATCAGGGTGAGTTAGTTAGGCAACATGGTGATTGGTGGATAGGTGATTAGTTCAGGGCCAACATGTGATTGGTGGATCAGGGTGAGTTAGTTCAGGGCCAACATGGTGATTGGTGGATCAGGGTGAGTTAGTTCAGGGCAACATGGTGATTGGTGGATCAGGGTGAGTTAGTTCAGGGCCAACATGGTGATTGGTGGATCAAGGGTGGTTAGTTCAGGGCCAACATGGTGATTGGTGGATCAGGGTGAGTTAGTTAGGGCCACATGGTGATTGGTGGATCAGGGTGAGTTAGTTCAGGGCCAACATGGTGATTGGTGGATCAGGGTGAGTTTAGTTCAGGGCACATGGTGATTGGTGGATCAGGGTGAGTTAGTTCAGGGCCAACATGGTGATTGGTGGATCAGGGTGAGTTAGTTCAGGGCAACATGGTGATTGGTGGATCAGGTGAGTTAGTTTTCAGGGCCAACTGGTGATTGGTGGATCGGGTGAGTTAGTTCAGGGCCAACATGGTGATTGGTGGTGAGTTAGTTCAGGGCAACATGGTGATTGGTGATCAGGGTGAGTTAGTTCAGGGCCAACATGGTGATTGGTGGATCAGGGTGAGTTAGTTCAGGGCCAACATGGTGATTGGTGGATCAGGGTGAGTTAGTTCAGGGCAACATGGTGATTGGTGGATCAGGGTGGTTAGTTTCAGGGCCAACATGGTGTATGGTGGATCAGGGTGAGTTAGTTAGGCAACATGGTGATTGGTGGATCAGGGTGTTAGTTCAAGGGCCAACATGGTGATTGGTGGATCAGGGTGAGTTAGTTCAGGGCCAACATGGTGATTGGTGGATCAGGGTGAGTTAGTTCAGGGCAAACATGGTGATTGGTGGATCAGGGTGAGTTAGTTCAGGAGCCAACATGGTGATTGGTATAGGGTGAGTTAGTTTCAGGGCCAACATGGTGATTGGTGGATCAGGGTGAGTTAGTTCCAGGCAACATGGTGATTGGTGGATCAGGGTGAGTTAGTTCAGGGCCAACATGGTGATGGGTGGATCAGGGTGAGTTAGTTCAGGGCCAACATGGTGATTGGTGGATCAGGTGAGTTAGTTCAGGCACATGGTGATTGGTGATCAGGGTGGTTATGTTAGGAAGCACATGGTGATTGGTGGATCAGGGTGAGTTAGTTTAGGGCCAAATGGTGATTGGTGGATCAGGGGTGAGTTATGTTAGGGCAACATGGTGATTGTGGATCAGGGTGAGTTGTTAGGGCCAACATGGTGATTGGTGGATCAGGGTGAGTTAGTCAGGGCCAACATGGTGATTGGTGGATCAGGGTGAGTTAGTTCGAGGCCAACATGGTGATTGTGGATCAGGGTGAGTTAGTTCAGGGCCAACATGGTGAGTTGGTGGATCAGGGTGAGTTAGTTCAGGGCCAACATGGTGATTGGTGATCAGGGTGAGGTAGTTCAGGGCCACATGTGATTGGTGGATCAGGGTGATTAGTTCAGGGCAACATGGTGATTGGTGGATCAGGTGAGTTAGTTCAGGGCCAACATGGTGATTGGTGGAGTCGGGTTGAGTTAGTTCAGGGCAACCATGGTGATTGGTGGATCAGGGTGAGTTAGTTCAGGGCCAAACATGGTGATTGGTGGAATCAAGGGTGGGTGTAGTTCAGGGCCAACATGGTGATGGTGGACATGGTGGTTAGTTCAGGGCCACATGGTGATTGGTGGATCAGGTGAGTTAGTTCAGGGCCAACATGGTGATTGTGGGTGAGTTAAGTTTCAGTGGCCAACATGGGATGGGTGGATCAGGGTGAGTGTTAGTTCAGGGAACATGGTGATTGGTGGATCAGGGTGAGTTAGTTCAGGCCAACATGTGATTGGTGGATCAGGGTGAGTTAGTTCAGGGCCAACATGGTGATTGGTGGATCAGGGTAAGTTAGTTCAGGGCCAACATGGTGATGGTGGATCAGGTGAGTTAGTTCAGGGCAACATGGTGATGGTGGATCAGGGTGAGTTTAGTTTCAGGGACAAACCATGGTGATGGTGGATCAGGGTGAGTTATGTTCAGGGCCAACATGGTGATTGGGGATCAGGGTGAGTTAGTTCAGGGCCAACATGTGATTGGTGGATCAGGGTGAGTTAGTTCAGGCCAACATGGTGATTGGTGTATGGGTGAGTTAGTTCAGGCCAACATGGTGAATTGGTGGGATCAGGGTGAGTTAGTTCAAGGCCAACATGGTGATTGGTGATGGGTGAGTTAGTTTGTCAGGGCCAAACATGGTGATTGTGGATCAGGGTGAGTTAGTTCAGGGCCAACATAGTGATGGTGGATCAGGGTGAGTTAGTTCAGGGCAACATGGTGATTGGTGGATCAGGGTGAGTTAGTTCAGGACCAACATGGTGATTGGTGGATCAGGGTGAGTTTAGTTAGGGCCAACATGTGATTGGTGGATCAGGGTGAGTTAGTTCAGGGCCAACATGGTGATTGGGATAGGGTGATGTTAGTTCAGGGCAACATGGTGATTGTGGTGAGTAGTTCAGGGCCAATGGTGATTGGTGGATCAGGGTGAGTTAGTTCAGGCCAACATGGTGATTGGTGGAGTTAGGGGTGAATTAGTTTCAGGGCAACATGGTGATTGGTGGATCAGGGTGAGTTAGTTCAGGGCCAATCAGGTGATTGTGGATCAGGGTGAGTTAGTTCAGGCCAACATGGTGATTGGTGGATCAGGGTGAGTTATTTCAGGCCAAATGGTGATTGGTGGATAGGTGATTAGTTCAGGCCAAATGGTGATTGGTGGATCAGGGTGAGTTTAGTTCAGGGCCAACATGGTGATTGGTGGATCAGGGTGAGTTAGTTCAGGGCAACATGGTGATTGTGGATCGGGTTAGTTAGTTCATGGCAAATGGTGATTGGGTCGGAATCAGGGTGAGTTGAGTTTCTAGGGCCAACATGTGATTGGTGGATCAGGGTGAAGTTTTTCAAGGGCCACATGGTGATTGGTGGATCAGGGTGAGTTAGTTCAGGGCCAACATGGTGATTGGTGGATCAGGGTTGAGGTTAGTTCAGGCCAACATGTGATTGGTGGATCAGGGTAGTTAGTTCAGGACCAACATGGTGATTGGTGATCAGGGTGTTAGTTCAGGACCAACATGGTGATTGGTGGATCAGGGTGAGTTTAGTTCAGGCCAACATGGTGATTGGTGGATCGGTGATTAGTTCAGGCCAACATGGTGATTGGTGGATCAGGGTGAGTTATAGTAGGCAACACTGTATTGGTGGATCAGGGTGAGTTAGTTCAGGCCAAACAGTGGTGGATTGGTGAATCAGGGTGTTGTTCAGGCCACACATGGGATTGGTGGATATGGTGAGTTAGTTCAGGCGCAACATGGTGATTGGTGGATCAGGGTGAGTTAGTTAGGGCAACAATGGTGATTGTGGATAGGGTTGATTACGTTCAGGCCAAACTATGTATGGGGATCAGGGTGAGTTAGTCAGGGCCAACATGGTGATTGTCAGGCATCAGGGTGAGTTAGTTCAGGACCAACATGGTGATTGGTGATCAGGGTGAGTTAGTTCAGGCAACATGGTGAATTGTGGGTGAGGTAGAGTTAGTTCAGGGCAACATGGTATTGGTGGATCAGGGTGAGTTAGTTCAGCGCAACATTGTGATTGGTGATCAGGGGATTAAGTTCAGGGCAACATGGTGATTGGTGGATCAGGTGAGTAGTTCAGGCCAACATGGTGATTGGTGGATCAGGGTGAGTTAGTCAGGCCAACATGTGATTGGTGATAGGGTGATTATCAGCAACTGGTGATGAGTGAATTCAGGGTGAGCTAGTTCAAGGCCATGGTATTGGTGGATCAGGTGAGTTATCAGGCCAACATGGTGATGGTGCAGGGTGAGTAGTTCAGGCAACTGGTGATGGTGGTGAGTTGTTCAGGGCCAACATGGTATTGGTGGATCAGGGTGAAGTTAGTTCAGGCCAACATGGTGATAGGTGGATCAGGTGTCGAGTAGTTCAGGCCAACATGTGATTGGTGGATCAGGGTGAGTTATTGTTCAGGGCAAGCATGGTGATTGGTGTGATCAGGCGTTTCATGTGTTAGTTCAGGGCACAACATGGTGATTGGTGGATCAGGTGAGTTAGTCAGGGCCAACATGGTGATGTGTGATCAGGGTGATTAGTTCAGGGCCAACATGGTGATTGTGGATCAGGGTGATTAGTTCAGGCCAACATGGTGATTGGTGCATGGGGAGTTAGTTCAGGGCCAACATGTGATTGGTGATCAGGGTGAGTTAGTTCAGGCCAACATGGTGATTGGTGTACAGGTGTGTTAGTTCAGGCACAACATGGTGATGGTGATCAGGTGAGTTAGTTCAGGGCAACAGGTGATTGGTGGATCAGGGGGAGTTAGTTCAGGGCCAACATGGGATTGTGGATCAGGGTGAGTTAGTTCAGGGCCAACATAGTGATTGGTTGGATCAGGGTGAGTTAGTCAGGACCCAACATGGTGATTGGTGATGTCAGGGTGAGTTGTTCAGGACCAACATGGTGATTGTGGATCAGGGTGAGTTAGAGTTCAGGGCCAACATGGTGATTGCGTGGATCAGGTGAGTTAGTTCAGGGCCAACATGGTGATTGGTGGATCAGGGTGAGTTAGTCAGGGCCAACATGGTGATTGGTGGTGAGTTAGTTCAGGGCCAACATGGTATTGGTGGATTCAGGGTGAGTTAGTTCAGGGCCAACAATGGTGAGATCAGGTGAATTAGTTCAGTGGCGCAACATGGTGATTGGTGGATCAGGTGAGTTAGTTCAGGGCCAACATAGTGATTGGTGGATCAGGGTGAGTTAGTTCAAGGAGCCAACATGGTGATGGTGGATCAGGGTGAGTTAGTTCAGCCAACATGGTGATTGGTGGATCAGGTGAATTAGTTCAGGCCAACATGGTGATTGGTGGATCAGGGTGAGGTTAGTTCAGGGCCAACATGGGTGGTTGGTGTGATCATGGGATGATTAGTTCAGGGCCAACATGGTATTGGTGATCAGGGTGAGTTAGTTCAGGGCCAACATGGTGATTGGTGGATAGGGTGAATTAGTTCAGAGCAAATCAGTGATTTCGGTGGATCAGGTGATTTAGTTCAGGGCCAACATGGTGATTGGTGGATCAGGGCTAAGTAGTTAGGGCCAACATGTGATTGGTGGATCAGGGTGATTAAGTTCAGGGCCAACATGGTGATTGGTGGACAGGGTGAGTTAGTTCAGGCCAACAGGTGATTGGTGATCAGGGTGAGTTAGTTCAGGCGCAATGGTGATTGGATGGATCAGGTGAGTTGTTCAGGGCCAACATTGGTGATTGGTGGGGGATTAGTTCAGGCCCAACATGGTGATTGGTGATCAGGGTGAGTTCAGTTAGGGCCAACATGGTGATTGGTGATGGTGAGTTAGTTCAGGCCAACATGTGGTGATTGGTGGATCAGGGTGAGTTAGTTCAGGCCAACATGGTGATTGGTGGGTGAGTTAGTTTTTCAGGGCCAAACATGGTGATTGGTGGATCAGGGTGAGTTAGTTTAGGGCCAATATGGTGATTGGTGGTAGGGTGAGTTTGGTTCAGGTGGCCAACATGGGTGATTTGGTGGTCAGGGAGTTCAGTTCAGGGCCAACATGGTGATTGGGGATCAGGGTGAGTTAGTCAGCAACTGGTGATTGGTGATCAGGGGAGTTAGTTCAGGCCAACATGGTGATTGGTGGATCAGGGTGAGTTAGTTCAGGACAACATGGTGATTGGTGGATCAGGGTGAGTTAGTTTAGGCACATGGTATTGCGGGATCAGGTGAGTTAGTTCAGGGCAACATGGTGATTGTGGATCAGGGTGATTAGTTCAGGGCCAACATGTATTGGTGGATCAGGTGAGTTAGTTCAGACCAAATGGTGATTGGTGGATCAGGGTGAATTAGTTCAGGGCCAACATAGTGATTGGTGGATCAGGGTGAGTTAGTTCAGGCCAAATTGGTGATTGGTGGATCAGGGGTGAGTTAGTTCAGGACCAACATGGTGATTGGTGGATCAGGGTGAGTTAGTTCAGGGCCAACATGGTGAAAGTACTGGGTGTTTCCCCCGGAGAAGCGGTTTGAAAACCACTGGACCTCAATGTATTTCATCATCTCAACTGAAGATTTAGAAAAGAGGTCATTGAGTTCTGTCGGTGTAAAGTGGTAAGATGTGAGGCCTTGGCTTTGCCTCAATGCTGATAGTGGTTGATTGGGAACATAGGCCTTGCTATGTTATTATGGACAGCACTCGCTGGTTGGTAGCCTGAGGTTTACTCTGCGTATTCTGTTCATCACCGTTGTTGCTACACAGATCATCCCGGAAATGTTTCACTTCAAGTGAAGTCTCTCGGTGTGTGAATCGTTCTCGGTGTGTAAAGTCTCTCGGTGTGTAAGTCTCTCTGGTGTGTAAGTCTCTCGGTGTGTGAAGTCTCTCGGTGTGTAAAGTCTCTCTGGTGTGTGAAGTCTCTCGGTGTGTGAAGTCTCGATCGGTGTGGTAAGTTCTCGTGTGGTGAAGTCTCTCGTTGTGTGAAGTCTCTCGGTGTGTGAAGTCTCTCGTGTGTGAAGTCTCTCGGTGTGTAAGTCTCTCGGGTGTGTGAAGTCTCTGGTGTGTGAGTCTCTCGGTGTGTAAAGTCTCTCGGTGTGTAAGTCTCTCTCGGTAGGTGTGAAGTCTCTCGGTGTGTGAAGTCTCTGTTCGTGTGGTGAAGTCTCTGGTGGTGTAAAGTCTCTCGGTGTGGTGACGTTCTAATCTCTCGGTGTGTGAAGTCTCTCGGTGTGTGAAGTCTCTCGGTGTGTGAAGTCTCTCGGTGTGTGAAGTCTCTCTCGGTGTGTGAAGTCTCTCGGTGTGTGACTGAATACATCTAATTTCAACTGACGAATGTGAAGAGGAAGAGGAGTGCTATTAAGTGTTTTAAAAGCCATATGACCTTGACTCACTTGTCCGGACGAGCTGTTGATGAAGATGAATAGGCCCTGATGAAGATGAATAGGCCCTGTTGAAGATGAATAGGCCCTGTTGTGGAGCGAGCTGGGAGGATGACCTGAGACCTAAACGTCATTAATATTCTCTGTTTCTCAAGTTGCCAGTTGCTACTATACAGCTACTTCTGTAGATGCTGTATTTCTACATGGTTTTATATACAGGGAAGTCTCAGTGAGACCGATGTCTCTTTTGCAACGGAGCACCGTTTCACAACAAAAACAGCTAAAACTTTACAACTTAAAGGAACGGAGAGAATTGGATGAGCAACTGCTTGTTGTCTATCTTTGGTTGATCTCTCAGACGTCCATCTGTAATTGGTTTCACATAGTGGGGGTTTCACTGTGTTTTTAAACAAGATTCTATCCAGTTGTCTTTTCAGGAGGAAATCTATGGCTGTGTCACAAAGGGCAGCTTATTCCCTTTATAGTGCACTACTTTTAATGGTCCCTGGTTGAAAGTAGGGCACTTTATTATCAGGAATAGGGTTAAATTTGGGACGGAAATTCTAGACTGGGTGCGGAGAGTAATAGGATTTCCTTTATCAATTTGACTTGAAATGATTACGCCTTGCCTCAGTGTAAGCTCTGACAATCTCTAGCACACAAATGTACACAAAACTCAAACTCTCATTTTTTGGGGGAACGGTTTGGACAAAAATAACAATTTTGCTTGCCTCAAAAAGTCCTCTATCCTTCTTGTTCTAGAACAGTATGGAAGGAAGGTCATTTCAGTGAGGGTTTGTTTGATAGTTACTGAACACTACTGACAATAATTATGTAACAGTATTACTTTAGTCCGTTCCCTCGCCCCGACCCGGGCGCGAACCAGGGACCCTCTGCATACATCAACAACAGTCACCCACGAAGCATCGTTACCCATCGCTCCACAAAAGCCACGGC
>NW_019947046.1:39197-49202 GCF_002910315.2 Salvelinus sp. IW2-2015 | reverse complement strand
ATTTTTGGTGGCCTTCCTAAGCCAGGATTCAGAGCGGGCTAGGACATCCGGGTTGGCAGAGTGTGCTAAAGCAGTGAATAAAACAAACTTAGGGAAGAGGCTTCTAATGTTAACGTGCATGAAACCAAGGCTTTTTCGATTAAAGAAGTCAACAAATGAGAGTGCCTGGGGACACGCAGGGCCTGGGTTAGCCTCCATATCACCCGAGGAACAGAGGAGGAGTAGGATGAGGGTACGGCTAAAGGCGAGCAAAACTGGCTGTCTGGTGCGTTGGGGACAGAGAATAAAAGGAGCAGATTTCTGTGCGTAGTAGAATAGATTCAGGGCATAATGTGCAGACAGGGGTTTGGTGGGTGCGGGTACAGTGGAGTTAAGCCCAGGCATTGAGTGAGGATAAGAGAGGTTGCATCTCTGGACATGCTGGTTATACTGGGTGAGGTCACCGCATGTGTGGGAGGTGGGACAAAGGAGGTATCTAAGGCATGTACAGTGGGACTAGGGGCTCCGCAGTAAACTAAAACAATGATAATTATCCTAAACAACAGTGTACAAGGCATATTGACATTTGAGAGAGACATTAAGTGAGGCATAAAGCAATCACAGGTGTTGATTGGGAGAGCTAGCTAAGTCAACAATGGGTAAGACAACAACAGCTAATCAGCTAAGTCAACAACAACAGGTAAAATGGCAATGAATGGGCAGAGAGGGTCGGTTAACTACACACAGGGCCTGAGTTCGGGGCTAGGGCCGGCAGATAAACAAAGGTAAACAAAGTGGAGTACTGTGATAAATGAACAGTCCAGCAGGCATCAGCTATGTAGCCAAGTGATCATAGGGTCCAGTGTACAGCAATAGATGAAACAGGGAAGCAGCTAGGTAGTCGTTACTAYGCTAGCACGCGGGAGACACAGCGTTTAAAGTTAGCAGTCCGGGGTAAGTAGAAGCATCTGCTCTGTCGTCCGGCAAAGGCCGGTTGAAGGCACATCTGATGGAATTACGTCTGCGGACCAGTCGTGGTGGTACGGCGGGGCGCCGTGTCGACGAAGGGACCGGGYCAGATGGCGAAAGAAGTATTGTAGTTGTGGGAATTTCGTTTGCTAGCCGGGAGATGCGCCTGGCTCAGGGCTAGCTTCGGGGCTGGGTCACTCAGTTGAAGATAGCTAGCTGTGATGATCAATGGTCGGCAGGAATCTAGCGATGTAGTGGAGAAAAAACAGTCCGAGGCTGGCAGGTATTATCCAGACTTAAAAAACGGCTGGTGCCTGAGCAGAGGGTAAAGGCCGCTAGCAGTGTCTAACAATTACTAAATGGCTAGTAACTTAGCTAATTAGCTGGCTACCTTCTGATGAAAGTTTTGGCTATAGTGTCTAAAATAGCGGATCCGTGTCACATTGAGTGAGGTGGGTTACCGGAAGGTATATTTAATTGAAAAATTGAAACAGAGATTGAAAAATAAATTGGAATATATACAAAAAACGACGAAAAATACAAAAAGTAAACGAGAGGACAACAAACCACGTCTGCACTGCTACGCCATCTTGGATTCCTACAGAACCCCAGGACAGCAACACAATTAGACCCAACCAAATTAAAACAAAAAGATAATTACTTGACACATCGGAAAGAATTCACAAAAAAACCCAGAGCAAACTAGAATGCTTTTGGCCCTAAACAGAGAGTACATAGTGGCAGAATACCTCAATTACATTGACCCCCCCCCTCCCTCCATTTGTCTTGTACACTGCTGCTACTCACTGTTTAATATCTATGCATAGTCACTTCACCCTAACCTACATGTACAAATTACCTCATCTAACCTGTACCCCCGCACACTGACTCAGTACCGGTACCCCYTGTATATAACCTCGTTATTGTTCTTTTATTGTGTTACTTTTATTTTAATTGTATTTTTTTACTTGAGTTTATTTGGTCATTATTTTCTAAACTCTTCTTGAACTGCGCTGTTGGTTAAGGGCTTGTAAGTAAGCATTTCACGATAAGGTCTACACTTGTTGTATTCGGCGCATGTGACAAATCATGTTTGATTTGATTTTGACCACTGTGACTGACCCAAAGTGAAGGAAATCTTTGACCATGTACAGACTCAGTGAGCATAGCCTCGCTATTGAGAAAGGCTGCCGAAGGCAGACCTGGCTCTCAAGAGAAGACAGGCTATGTGCACACTGCTCACAAAATTAGGTGGAACCTGAGCTGCACTTCCTAACCTCCTGCCAAATGTATGACCATATTAGAGACACATATTTCCCTCAGATTACACAGACCCACAAAGAATTTGAAAACAAATCTATTTTTGATTAACTCCCATATCTACTGGGTAAAATACCACAGTGTGGAATCACAGCAGCAAGATTTATGACCTGTTTCCACAAAAAAAGGGCAACCAGTGGAGAACAAACACCATTGTAAATACAACCTATATTTATGTTTATTTATTTATTTTCACATCATTACAACACTGTATATAGACATAATGTGATATCTGAAATGTCTTTCTTCTTTTGGAACTTTTGTGAGTGTAATGTTTACTGTTCATTTTGTATTGTTTATTTCACTTTTGTTTTATCTATTTCCCTTGCTTTGGCAATGTAAATATATGTTTATTTATATATGCCAATAAAGCTCTTAAATTGAAATGGAATTGAGAGGGAGAGAAGGTGTGAGCATACAGTACATATAGCTAGCCTCCCTTCTAAACTTTAGCTGGCTGTAGTCTGTCAAAAATCCACCCACTGACTTACAGTTGCGCTTGACTAATGAAATATTGACAAATATGTACTTGAAGTTTAAGGCTGTTATTTTCTGCAGGTTCAAGGAACTGTTACGGGGTCGCCAGTTGCACCTAATTATGCTAATTTGTTTATGGGGAAATTTGAGTTGGACTTTGTAKACAATAACAATCCCCATTCTAAGTTTATGAAAGTGTTTATGAGACATTTCCTTAATTTGGTCAGGTGACTTGCAGGAATTTTATGCATACAGTGCAATCGGAAAGTATTCAGACCCCTTACCTTTTTCCACATTTAGTTACTTTACAGCCTTACTCTAAAAATGATTAAATTATGTTTTCCTCATCAATCTACACACAATACACCATAATAACAAAGCAAAAACAGGTTTTTAGAACATTTTGAAAACGTATTAAAACATTTAAAACATACCTTATTAACATAAGTATTTAGACACTGCTATGAGACTCGAAATTGAGCTCAGGTGCATCCTGTTTCCATTGATCATTCTTGAGATGTTTCTACAACTTGATTGGAGTTCATCTGTGGTAAATTCAATTGATTGGACATGATTTGGAAAGGCACACACCTGTCTATATAATGTCCCACAGTTGACAGTCCATAACAGAGCAAAAACCAAGCCATGAGGTTGAAGGAACTGTCCATAGAGCTCCGAGACATGATTGTGCCGTTTGGAGTTTGCCAAAAAGCACATAAAGGACTCAGTCCATGAGAAACAAGATTATCTGGTCTGATGAAACCAAGATTGAACTCTTTGGCCTGGATGCCAAGCGTCACATCTGGAGGAAACCTGACACCATCCCTACGTTGAAGCATGGTGGTGGCAGCATCATGCTCTTGGGATATTTTTCAGCGTCACGGACTGAGAGACTAGTCAGGATAGAGGGAAAAATGAACAGAGCAAAGTACAGAGAGATCCTTGATGAAAACCTTCTCCAGAGCGCTCAGGACCTCAGACTGGGGCGAAGGTTCACCTTCCAACAGGACAAAGACCCTAAGCACACAGCCAAGACAGCGCAGGAGTGTCTTTGGGATAAGTCTCTGAATGTCCTTGAGTGGCCCTGCCAGAGCCCAGACTTGAACCCAATCTAACATCTCTGGAGAGAGCTGAAAATAGCTCTGCAGCGACGCTCCCCATCTAACCTGAAAAGCTAGAGAGCATCTGCATCTGCTGCCAAGCTTGTAGCGTCATACTGTTATGGGATTTTTGTGTTTAATGACTAAAATATGTATACATTTGGCTTAGAATTATAACTAAACAGAATACTACTATGTTACTGTATGGATGAATGAATCTTATTATAATCATAATGCTGAATATAATGTGTTCCTTATTAGAAAGAATGGAGTTATCTTCAGACGGGCTGGAATGATGTGTTCCTCACAGGACATTCTGTCTCTACCCAGGGAGGGGAGAGACCTTGGGTTGGTTGCAGATAATTTAACAGGTGGCAGACAGTAATGAGGCTGTGAACTGTATTGCCATTGTATTCTAGAGGAGGATGGACATTAAAACCTATGACATCATCTTTATTATATAACCTGATGTAAATTGTACTATGATTCAGTACTCTCGAGAATAAACGCTATTGAGTGATTGATTTTGAGACTAGTTCCTGTCCATTTTATGCTGATAAGTATCTTACAAATTCTTATGTATGGACAGAGTGTTTTAATTGAATTGGTTGATAAACATAGGAATTAAAATTCCTCTAACACATACCCAAGACGAATCGAGGCTGTAATAACTGCCTAAGGTGCTTTAACAAAGTACTGAGTAAATGGTCTGAATACTTATGTAAATGTGATATAAAAAATATAAAAAAAAGTTTTCATAATTTAAAACCTGTTTTTGCATTGTCATTATGGGGTATTGTGTGTAGAGTTATGAGGGGAAAAAAACAATTTAATCAATTTTAGAATAACGCTGTAACGTAACAAAATGTTGGAAAAGTCAAGAGGTCTGAATATATTCCGAATGCACTGTATATAAATTCCAGGGTGTCGACCATTAAATTCACGTTGGTATCCAATAAAGATCATGTTTCCTTTTTGGATGTTTTGTTTAAGAAAGATGGCAACGGCCTGCACACTGAGGAGCATAGAAAAGAAACAGATAGAAATACATTTCTTAATTTCAGTAGTTATCATACACTTTCATAAATACAATTATTGACCATATAGTCAACTCCTTCACATTAGGCACATTTGTGATTCTGATTTAACATTTAATGTACTGTACATGCCAAAGATTTATGTGAACGATTCAAAACAAGAGGGTATAAAGAAGAATTATAGGACAATTGCCTTAAGACGGTAAGAGAAACTGAGTGGAATCTATTACTGCAACCACGTCAAAATAATTCCTCTCCTCCCTCTACAACGTTGGTGTCCACCCACCTACAGTCCCATTTCAAGGTTGATCGAGGAAGTGGTTAATAGACATTGGCACATATTACACAGCGACTCCAGCTTTGGAAAATAATATGAATCTCCCCAAAGGTTTTGCTATAAGAGACTCTCAAATGTACAGGATTGCTTAGTATGGTCAGATTTGCCTAAGAAAAAAGCATTGCATATCATTCCTGATGGTATTTTCCCATGTCACAACTGTGTCCACAGTTATGCCATGATCAGAGGGAACTCTCTTATCCATCCCCATTCGTGTGAGGATAAAGGTTTGAGGTAGAATAACCTGTAACATCAAATATGTTGTATTTCTCCTTAAGTGTTCCTTTAACTTGTATTATGTGGGTAAGACCAAACATGAACTTAAGACGAGGATTTGTGAGCATAAGCGCTCCATTCACAACCATGATGAAAATATTCCTGTTGCGAAGCATTTCAACAGCCATAATCGTAAACTAAGTGCCTTACGTTATATGGGCATTGAAATGGTGAGGGCACCATTTCAATGCACCACGTAGGGGAGGAAGTAGGGATAAATGACTTCTCCATTTAGGCCCCAGCAGGCCTAAATGAGGAATGTTCCTTTTCTTGTTTTATGTTGAAGGCTATAAATATGTAGGCCGAAAACACACTCCTATAGGCTGCGATGACATCACCATGGATCTTTATTGTGTGTTTGTGTATATATATTGTCATGTTTCCCCCACAGCTCCCTCTGCTGGGATCTCATGATTGGGCTAATACTGACTTTGTGAATCTATAATTGTGTGGCCTGTATTGTTGTCGTAACATTGCCTCCTATGCACGCTGAAGAACGGGCTCATACCCAAAACGTTTGTGCATCAATAAAAATATGTTATTTTAAGTTTATTCACCAGAGCGCTGTCCTATTTTTGTTCATATCAATACCTTGGATCGGGAGTCCAGGTTTCTCTTTTAAAGTTTTCTGGTGGCTCCATTGACCTGTCACTCTTCTTGTAGAGACAGCTGGGAGCAGGTGACTCTACTCTCTCCTGTTTGACACTGTAATTCATACAGAAATTATGTTACCCTCGGCACATTAATGTTATCATTGAAGTAAAAGAAGATTAAACACATATTTCTCAACTTCTCATATAGGTCTAGTCTAAGTACGCTTTCTGTCTGCAGTCTGAATAAGCCTTTATTAACAATCACCTTATATCAAGGGTCCAGATTCCTCTTTTAAAGTTTTCTGGTGGCTCCATTGACCAGTCACTCTTCATAGACAGACAGCTGGGAGCAGGAGACTCCACTCTCTCCTGCGTCACACTAAATAAAATGTAAAATAAGGCATTCATTTGTTTCACATTTTTGTATATGTTCTTATCATAAAGTCAATATCTGAGACAGTAAGGTGGTTTGTAAAAATATGATTTTGTATGTAGTTTGTACTTAGAGTAGCAGAGTGAAAAATAACCTTGGTTAGTGTTTATCCCTCAGACTCCCCTCTCTCTACTCACTCCTGCTCAGGACTCCAGGATCTCCCTCAGACAGCCTCTCTCTCTGACTCACCTCCTGCTCAGGACTCCAGAATCTCCTTCAGACAGCCTCTCTCTCTGACTCACCTCCTGCTCAGACTCCAGGATCTCCCTCAGACAGCCTCTCTCTCTGACTCACCTCCTGCTCAGGACTCCAGGATTCCCTCAGACAGCCTCTCTCTCTGACTCACTACTGCTCAGACTCCAGGATCTCCTCAGACAGCCTCTCTCTCTTCTGACTCACCTCCTGCTCATGATCCAGGATCTCCCTCAGACAGCCTCTCTCTCTCTGACTCACCTCCTGCTCAGGACTCCAGGGTCTCCCTCAGACAGCCTCTCTCTCTCTGACTCACCTCCTGCTCAGGACTCCAGGGTCTCCCTCAGGCTCCATCCAGTCTGATGTCTGATTTAGACTCTGGACTGCTCAGACAGATCTCACTCAGAAAACCTAGCCAGTAAACATAAACAGTTATGTCTATATATACAGTACAATATAAAGCTCTATCTATAAGTAGTTTCATACAGCATTGTATCTGGGTAATCATGCATTATGTCACCCTTTATAAAGTACAGTTGTATTTTATTGACAACATTTTAAGTCACGTTTGGGTATGGACCCTATAGTAAACTGTTATGTCACCCTTTACAGATGATAGAGTTTGACACAAGCTCATAGATGACTTGTGAATCATCTATGTAGTGCTTAAATACTTTATGTATGTTATATAAAGCCTTTATAAGTTGTAGTTAGTTTAAAGAGGGACCCTGCCTTCTTACCTGATCACATAAATCATCTATTGTAGCGATGTGAACAACTGTAGGCCCTGTGTTCATGTTTTCAACCTCTCTGAAAAAGAGAACCCATTGTCAAACAGGAAAAGGCTGGCTGCTCAAAGCAACAAAAAAAAATGTATTCAATATTTATATATATTTTTATAATTCTTTACTTCTACTGATATATCATTGTCATTAGCCAGGTTTCAATCCAA
Organism: Salvelinus sp. IW2-2015; assembly: GCF_002910315.2. Lineage (NCBI taxonomy): Eukaryota > Metazoa > Chordata > Actinopteri > Salmoniformes > Salmonidae > Salvelinus > Salvelinus sp. IW2-2015. The sequence continues at coordinate 41,537 of NW_019947046.1, read as the reverse complement.
TTTGCGACAGATTTTCACGAGTATATTCTAAAATCTGCATAAAACAATATGCACATTTTCCCACGAGATGTTTCCATCAAACATACTTTTTGCGGATAAAAGACTGTGCGTGATGACGTAGTACATATAAAAATAACTTGTTCAGTTAAATGACCATGTACCCAGTGAAGAATACAATGGGTATTCTTAAATGGGTTTCCATCGCATCTTCAACTCTACTGCTGGTTGTCACAAAAACGGTTGTGTTATATCCTCCTGAGACCCAGAAATTAATTTTGTCCTCTCTAGTGGACATCAGTTCTTGGTCTGCATCTCTGAGGTCATACAAGCCACTGCGTTAAGTCTTTTTATCCCTTTGAGAGGACATTCTGGGCTTTTCAACGATAACACATGTGTGGGGGTGTGACCTTGACAACTTTATCTTCCTGGTTCTTAAAAAATGGCTGCCTTCAAAATTAGAACATTTTAAGGACATTTGAAAAGAAGTGTATGTAATTACTAATTATGTTTTTCACCTACTGTACTTTTTTCATATTTGCATCCTAATGACCACTACAGAGGACAATTTTGCACTTACAATAAAAGATAAATAAAAAAATGGTAATGAGTTTTTTTTCTCACCCCAAAACACGTGTTATGTAAAAAATAAACACCTTTTTTGGGGGGGGGGAGTCTTAGGAGATATGGCAAATGTGCCCACTCTGGTCTTGGCACGTGCACTCTAGCCAACAGCTTGCAGAAAGGGGCCTACAGTGCGGGTGGGCTACCAGCGTTATGAGATCATTATAAACTCAACATAAGCTGAAATGATACATCCCAGAAATGTTCCATACACACACATGGCGCCTTTCTCTCAAATGCTCTGCACAAATTTGCCTTGTTAATGAGCGTTTCTCCTTTGCCAAGATAATCCATCCATCTGACAGGTGTGGCATTTCAAGAATCTGATTAAACAGCATGATCATTACACAGGTGCACCTTGTGCTTGGGACAATAAAAGGCCACTTTAAAATGTGCAGTTTTGTCGCACAACAACGAGGAGAAATTCTGGCTGTAATAAAGCCTTTTTGTGGGGGAAAACTCATTCTGATTGGCTGGGCCTGGCTCCTCAGTGGGGCCCTGGCTGCCAAGTGGATGGGCATATGCCCTCCAAGGCCCACCCATAGTTTTACCCCTGCCCAGTCATGTGAAATCCACAGATTAGGGCCTAATGAATTTCAATTGACTAATTTCCGTATGATCTGTTACTCAGTAAAATCTTAGAAATTGTTGCATGTTGCATGTTGCATTTATACTTTTGTTCAGTATATATAAATATTTGCGCATAAAGGCGTTTCCACCGCAATTTCTCGCATCATACATTTTACCGAAACAAAAAGGTCTCACCATGGCAAACGAACAAATTGCCTGTCGGAATTTATAAAATTGAACCGGCATTTTATGTTTCTATCAGCCCGCTCGTCAAAGGTAGTTGGATGGAAACCTGGTTATTTAGATCTAAGTTGTAGCGCCTTTAGAAACAATTATTTCCTCATAACATGAAGGCCTAGTGAATATACTGAAACCCCTTCATCTCCTGAAAACTACAGACTGCAGCCCAAAATACCATAACTGTCATTCATAGCCACTTTACACATATCGGATACATAAATTGTCAATTCAATAGTATTTATCTACCAGAAGTTTATCAGAACAATTAAATACGTAGCAGGTTACATAACCTAGGCCAACACTCTATGTATTAACACATGGTGGTTACTGCACATGTGTTTCATGAAATATAATAATAATGCAAATTGTTTCTATAACACTTTAAATTATTAAATAAAACATGAAATGAGATAATAGCATTTTATTTACCAATCTCTGCAAACAATTGGAACAGGAGTATCGAGTCCTCAAAAATTGCAAGTCCTCAAAAATTGCGTGTTTAACTTTACTTTTACTTTCAGTTCGACAGTAAGATCACGATAGGTCCAATTCTGCATACTGCTCTATTCCTGGGAAGACCTGTTGTAGTACATTGGCGCTATCTAGTGGGTGAAAACTGAACCATATTTTAAAAGTTTGTGATTTGAGATGGTTTTGAACAAAACATTTAAATTAAGCATTGACAATCTGTTTGCTTATTATAAAGGCCTTAATGTTGACGTATTGAACTATTATTATCGTATTATATTCTACAAATTTAGCACAGTCCCACAAAGCTTCAGTCCACAAAGTAGACTGGACTGATTAAGACTGCGGTGTCTTCTACTGACTTAAACTCAGTTCTCTCTCTCTCTCTCTCTCTCTCTCTCTCTCTCTCTCTCTCTCTCTCTCTCTCTCTCTCTCTCTCTC
>NW_019947046.1:33450-37886 GCF_002910315.2 Salvelinus sp. IW2-2015 | reverse complement strand
GGGATGGTGTCAGGTTTCCTCCAGATGTGACGCTTGGCATTCAGGCCAAAGAGTTCAATCTTGGTTTCATCAGACCAGATAATCTTGTTTCTCATGGACTGAGTCCTTTAGGTGCCTTTTGGCAACCTCAAACGGCACAATCATGTCTCGGAGCTCTATGGACAGTTCCTTCAACCTCATGGCTTGGTTTTTGCTCTGATATTGTCACGACTTCCGCCGAAGTTGGTCCCTCTCCTTGTTCGGGCGGCGTTCGGCGGTCGACGTCATCGGCTTTCTAGTCGCCACCGATCCATGTTTCATGTTCGTTTGGTTTTGTCTTCATTATTACACACCTGATTTCTATTCCATCAATTATGTTCCTTATTTAAACCCCTGGCTTCCCTCTCTGTTTTGTGCGTTATTGTTTGTCATGTGGGTTCGTGTTATTTGTGCTTTGGATTTTGTGTTCCGTGTTGGAACATTATTGTAATTTTTTTAGTAAACATTCGGACTAAACTCATCTCTGTGTCCTGCGCCTGACTCCACCTTTCTCCATTTCACCAACACCCTCACAAATATGCACTGTCAACTGTGGGACATTATATAGACAGGTGTGTGCCTTTCCAAATCATGTCCAATCAATTGAATTTACCACCGATGGACTCCAATCAAGTTGTAGAAACATCTCAAGAATGATCAATGGAAACAGGATGCACCTGAGCTCAATTTCGAGTCCCATAGCAGTGTCTAAATACTTATGTAAATAAGGTATTTCTGTTTTAAATGTTTTAATACGTTTTCAAAATGTTCTAAAAACCAGTTTTTGCTTTGTTATTATGGTGTATTGTGTGTAGATTGATGAGGAAAACATAATTTAATCATTTTTAGAGTAAGGCTGTAAAGTAACTAAATGTGGAAAAAGGTAAGGGGTCTGAATACTTTCCGATTGCACTGTATGCATAAAATTCCTGCAAGTCACCTGACCAAATTAAGGAAATGTCTCATAAACACTTTCATAAACTTAGAATGGGGATTGTTATTGTCTACAAAGTCCAACTCAAATTTCCCCATAAACAAATTAGCATAATTAGGTGCAACTGGCGACCCCGTAACAGTTCCTTGAACCTGCAGAAAATAACAGCCTTAAACTTCAAGTACATATTTGTCAATATTTCATTAGTCAAGCGCAACTGTAAATCAGTGGGTGGATTTTTGACAGACTACAGCCAGCTAAAGTTTAGAAGGGAGGCTAGCTATATGTACTGTATGCTCACACCTTCTCTCCCTCTCAATTCCATTTCAATTTAAGAGCTTTATTGGCATATATAAATAAACATATATTTACATTGCCAAAGCAAGGGAAATAGATAAAACAAAAGTGAAATAAACAATACAAAATGAACAGTAAACATTACACTCACAAAAGTTCCAAAAGAAGAAAGACATTTCAGATATCACATTATGTCTATATACAGTGTTGTAATGATGTGAAAATAAATAAATAAACATAAATATAGGTTGTATTTACAATGGTGTTTGTTCTCCACTGGTTGCCCTTTTTTTGTGGAAACAGGTCATAAATCTTGCTGCTGTGATTCCACACTGTGGTATTTTACCCAGTAGATATGGGAGTTAATCAAAAATAGATTTGTTTTCAAATTCTTTGTGGGTCTGTGTAATCTGAGGGAAATATGTGTCTCTAATATGGTCATACATTTGGCAGGAGGTTAGGAAGTGCAGCTCAGGTTCCACCTMATTTTGTGAGCAGTGTGCACATAGCCTGTCTTCTCTTGAGAGCCAGGTCTGCCTTCGGCAGCCTTTCTCAATAGCGAGGCTATGCTCACTGAGTCTGTACATGGTCAAAGATTTCCTTCACTTTGGGTCAGTCACAGTGGTCAAAATCAAATCAAACATGATTTGTCACATGCGCCGAATACAACAAGTGTAGACCTTATCGTGAAATGCTTACTTACAAGCCCTTAACCAACAGCGCAGTTCAAGAAGAGTTTAGAAAATAATGACCAAATAAACTCAAGTAAAAAAATACAATTAAAATAAAAGTAACACAATAAAAGAACAATAACGAGGTTATATACARGGGGTACCGGTACTGAGTCAGTGTGCGGGGGTACAGGTTAGATGAGGTAATTTGTACATGTAGGTTAGGGTGAAGTGACTATGCATAGATATTAAACAGTGAGTAGCAGCAGTGTACAAGACAAATGGAGGGAGGGGGGGGGTCAATGTAATTGAGGTATTCTGCCACTATGTACTCTCTGTTTAGGGCCAAAAGCATTCTAGTTTGCTCTGGGTTTTTTTGTGAATTCTTTCCGATGTGTCAAGTAATTATCTTTTTGTTTTAATTTGGTTGGGTCTAATTGTGTTGCTGTCCTGGGGTTCTGTAGGAATCCAAGATGGCGTAGCAGTGCAGACGTGGTTTGTTGTCCTCTCGTTTACTTTTTGTATTTTTCGTCGTTTTTTGTATATATTCCAATTTATTTTTCAATCTCTGTTTCAATTTTTCAATTAAATATACCTTCCGGTAACCCACCTCACTCAATGTGACACGGATCCGCTATTTTAGACACTATAGCCAAAACTTTCATCAGAAGGTAGCCAGCTAATTAGCTAAGTTACTAGCCATTTAGTAATTGTTAGACACTGCTAGCGGCCTTTACCCTCTGCTCAGGCACCAGCCGTTTTTTAAGTCTGGATAATACCTGCCAGCCTCGGACTGTTTTTCTCCACTACATCGCTAGATTCCTGCCGACCATTGATCATCACAGCTAGCTATCTTCAACTGAGTGACCCAGCCCCGAAGCTAGCCCTGAGCCAGGCGCATCTCCCGGCTAGCAAACGAAATTCCCACAACTACAATACTTCTTTCGCCATCTGGCCCGGTCCCTTCGTCGACACGGCGCCCCGCCGTACCACCACGACTGGTCCGCAGACGTAATTCCATCAGATGTGCCTTCAACCGGCCTTTGCCGGACGACAGAGCAGATGCTTCTACTTACCCCGGACTGCTAACTTTAAACGCTGTGTCTCCCGCGTGCTAGCATAGTAACGACTACCTAGCTGCTTCCCTGTTTCATCTATTGCTGTACACTGGACCCTATGATCACTTGGCTACATAGCTGATGCCTGCTGGACTGTTCATTTATCACGGTACTCCACTTTGTTTACCTTTGTTTATCTGTCGGCCCTAGCCCCGAACTCAGGCCCTGTGTGTAGTTAACCGACCCTCTCTGCCCATTCATCGCCATTTTACCTGATGTTGTTGACTTAGCTGATTAGCTGTTGTTGTCTTACCCATTGTTGACTTAGCTAGCTCTCCCAATCAACACCTGTGATTGCTTTATGCCTCGCTTAATGTCTCTCCTTCAAATGTCAATATGCCTTGTACACTGTTGTTTAGGATAATTATCATTGTTTTAGTTTACTGCGGAGCCCCTAGTCCCACTGTACATGCCTTAGATACCTCCTTTGTCCCACCTCCCACACATGCGGTGACCTCACCCAGTATAACCAGCAGGTCCAGAGATGCAACCTCTCTTATCCTCACTCAACGCCTGGGCTTACCTCCACTGTACCCGCACCCACCAAACCCCTGTCTGCACATTATGCCCTGAATCTATTCTACTACGCCCAGAAATCTGCTCCTTTTATTCTCTGTCCCCAACGCACCAGACGGCCAGTTTTGCTAGCCTTTAGCCGTACCCTCATCCTACTCCTCCTCTGTTCCTCGGGTGATATGGAGGCTAACCCAGGCCCTGCGTGTCCCCAGGCACTCTCATTTGTTGACTTCTTTAATCGAAAAAGCCTTGGTTTCATGCACGTTAACATCAGAAGCCTCTTCCCTAAGTTTGTTTTACTCACTGCTTTAGCACACTCGGCCAACCCCGATGTCCTTGCCGTGTCTGAATCCTGGCTTAGGAAGGCCACCAAAAATTCTGAGATTTCCATCCCCAACTACAACATTTTCCGTCAAGATAGAACTGCCAAAGGGGGAGGAGTTGCAATCTACTGCAGAGATAGCCTGCAAAGTTCTGTCATACTTTCCAGGTCTATGCCCAAACAGTTCGAACTTCTAATTTTAAAAATTAATTTCTCCAGAAATAAGTCTCTCACTGTTGCCGCCTGTTATAGACCCCCCTCAGCTCCCAGTAGTGCCCTGGACACCATATGTGAATTGATTGCCGCCCATCTATCTTCAGAGTTCGTTCTGTTAGGTGACCTAAACTGGGATATGCTTAACACCCCAGCAGTCCTACAATCTAAACTAGATCCCCTCAATCTCACACAAATTATCAAGGAAAGCACCAGGTACAACCTTAAATTCATAAACATGGGCACCCTCATAGATATTATCCTGACCAACTTGCCCTCCAAATACACCTCTGCTGTTTTCAATCAGGATCTCAGCGATCACTGCCTCGTTGCCTGCATCCGCTATG
>NW_019947046.1:28927-32527 GCF_002910315.2 Salvelinus sp. IW2-2015 | reverse complement strand
GTCGGGCGGCTGGGTGCGGGCAGCGGAACGCGTTGAAAACATTGCCATTTGGTTTTAGCTGAGCGTTAAGAGCGTGTGGAGCAGCCACGGACAGGAGTGTCTGTATGGCATTTGAAGCTCGTTTGGAGGTTAGTATACAACTCAGTTCACAGTGTCCAAAGAAGGGGCCAGATGTATACAGAATGGTTTCATCTGCGTAGAGGTGGATCAGGGAATCACCCGCCAGCAGAGCGACATCGTTGATATATACAGAGAAAAGAGTCGGTCCGAGAAATTGAACCCGTGGGTAACCCCATAGAGGCATGACTCCAGAGGTCCGGACAACAGGCCCTCCGATTTTACACACTGAACTCTATCTGCGATAGTAGTTGGTGAACCAGGCGAGGCAGTCATTTGAGAAACCAAGGCTATTGAAACTGGCCGATAAGAATACGGCGATTGACAGAGTCAAAAGCGCTTGGGGCCAGGTCGATGAAGACAGCTGCACAGTACTGTCTTTTATCGATGGCGGTTATGAATTCGTTTAGTACCTTGAGCGTGGCTGAGCGTGCACCCGTGACCAGCTCGGAAACCGGAGTTGCACAGCGTGAGAAGGTACGTGGGATTCAAAATGGTCACAGTGATCTGTTTTATTAACTTGGCTTTCTAAAGACTTTAGAAAGCAGAGCAGGATGGATATAGGTCTGTAACAGTTTGGGTCTAGAGTGCGACCCCCTTTGAAGAGGGGGATGACCCGGCAGCTTCCAATCTTTAGGGATCTCGACGCAATGAAAGATAGGTTGAACAGACTGGTATTAGGGTTGCAAACAATGGCGGCGGATAATTTTAGAAAGAGAGGGTCCAGATTGTCAGCCCAGGATTTGTACGGGTCCAGGTTTTGCAGCTCTTTCAGAACATCTGCGATCTGGATTTGGATTGAAGAGAAGCTGGGGAGGCTCGGGCAAGTAGCTACGACGGGGTCGCGGAGCTGTTGGCTGGGGTTGGGGGTAGCCAGGAGGAAAGCATTGCCAGGCACCCCAACAGGGTCTCTCTGATTTGAGATTGGCGACTTTTAGTGAAAGAAATGATGATACTCTCCGAACACTAGCATCACTACTCTGGATGGTTCTGACCTAGAATACGTGGACAACTACAAATACCTAGGTGTCTGGTTAGACTGTAAACTCTCCTTCCAGACTCATATCAAACATCTCCAATCTAAAATCAAATCTAGAATCGGCTTTCTATTTTGCACCAAAGCCTCCTTCACTCACGCCGCCAAAMTTAMCCTAGTAAAACTGACTATCCTACCGATTCTTGACTTCGGAGATATCATCTACAAAATAGCTTCCAATACTCTACTCAGCAAATTGGATGCAGTCTATCACAGTACCATCCGTTTTATTACCAAGCGCCTTATACCACCCACCACTGCGACCTGTATGCTCTAGTCGGCTGGCCCTCGCTACATATTCGTCTGTGTGTTTGTGAACAGCGCCCCAGGACCAGCTTGCTTAGGAGGCTCTGATCCAGGTTAATTTCTCTGTAGGGGAAGGTTTTGTTATGGAAGGTGTTAGATTCTGGGTGAAACTTGGAACATTGTTATACTCAGAAGGATAGTGTCTAACAGTGAACGAGACTGGTTTTTACATCAGAAGTTAATGGTTATCTGTAGGAGTCAGATGTCTTTGGAATATGTAGGGGAGACGGGTGGAGATCTTAGAAACGAACAATGTGACTGAGGGAGAGAGGGTAATGTATAACGTTTACATTATGTCAGGATATGTTATTGTTAGCCATCAGGGATCCTCTGGGAGGAGAAGAGACACAGTCTGGTAACAATAACCATGATCGCCTTGAGTTGGGGAGGAGTGAGCACTTTGGGGTAGAGGTCAGGTTAGATGAAGTGAGGAAGATCATATATCACTAAGGTTCAGTCTAGCAACAGAGATGCATTGGCTGTTCAGTTGTGGAGGAGGAGACTCAGCCTAGGAGAAAGGGTTAAATATCAGTGCTTGTGTGAAATGTCGTTTGTCTGAATCCAGCTGTATCGACCCTTTGGGAAGAATTAAACTTGGTTCAGCTTTCCTAGTGTCCGTGGAGTCATTTACTCTTAAAATTAGAACCTAACAAAGGTTTGGGAATCGCTTCCTTTTAGGTGGTTGTAGAATTGAACGACTCTTTTCTGGATTTTGATCATTAGCGGGTATCGGTCTAATTCTGCTCTGCATGCATTATTTGGTGTTTTACGTTGTACACGGAGGATGTTTTTTGCAGAATTCTGCATGTAGAGTCTCAATTTGGTGTTTGTCCCATTTTGTGAATTCTTGGTTAGTGAGCGGACCCCAGACCTCACAACCATAAAGGGCAATGGGTTCTATAAATGATTCAAGTATTTTTAGCCAGATCCTAATTGGTATGTTGAATGTTATCTTCCTTTTGATGGCATAGAAGGCCCTTTTTGCCTTGTCTCTCAGATCGTTCATAGCTTTGTAGAAGTTACCTGTGGCACTGATGTTTAGGCCAGGGTTTGTAAAGATTTTTGTGTGCTCTAGGGCAACGGTGTCTAAATGGAATTTGTATTTGTGGTCCTGGCAACTGGACCTTTTTTGGAACACCATTATTTTTGTCTTACTGAGATTCACTGTCAGGGACCATGGTTGACAGAATCTGTGTAGAATATCTAGGTTATGCTGTTGGCCCTCCTTGGTTGGGGACAGAAGCAACAGATCATCAACAAACAGTAGACATTTGACTTCAGATTCTAGTAGGGTGAGGCCGGGTGCTGCAGACTGTTCTAGTGCCCTCGCCAATTTGTTGGCCTTAAGCTGCATCCATGTCTCCCCCCCGGCCCAGTGGAAAGAAATGTGTTTTTTGCCAATTTTTACTGCATACTTGTTTGTGTACATGGATTTTATAATTTTGTATGTTTTTCCCCCTACACCACTTTCCATCAATTTGTATAGATGACCCTCATGCCAAATTGAGTCAAATGCTTTCTTTAAATTAAATTTCTCCCTCTTTATCGCTCACTCTCTCCCTCTCACATTCACTGCACACCCACTTGCACATTGAGAGCCTCCTGTACTTCCTAACTGGGGCACGCTGTCTGGTCACATGACTTGAAGCTGCCGGCTGGCCTACTCCTCACATCTGCTCATAGGGAAGGAAAATAGACACACACACACACACACACACACACACACACACATACACACACACACCGGAGTGGATTGGTTGAATGCACTTTCTGATCCCAAACCAATCTCACACTACCTATCATTAAGTCCTCGATGCCAATTGTAGCACTGAAGAGAATAAAGTCACAGCTGGACTTGAACCAGTGACTCTGCTGTGTCATAAATGTCAGGACCTCTTGTCTGCGGACATAGAACCTTTTCATTCAGGGAAGCTGCACCATCACTTCTCCTTTTGGTTCTGAGTGGATAGCTACTATAGTCCCCAGGCTCCATGCAGCTCTGTTGGGGTGTGTTGACTTTCCACCATATTGTTTGTACCCATTCGGTCCTCTCAGATCTGCAGATGGAAGTGAACAAGGACATACGGGTAGGAGTGAAGAGTTGGTTTGGAACTGGGCCTCGTGTTTGTCCTAGTGTGTTG
>NW_019947046.1:27048-28773 GCF_002910315.2 Salvelinus sp. IW2-2015 | reverse complement strand
GAGAGAGAGAGAGAGAGAGAGGGAGAGAGAGAGAGAGAGAGAGAGTACTTGGCACCTCTGCACAGAGTGCTGGACATAATTTCCAAACCCAGTGCAGACCGATCCTACATGTAGAAATGGGCAAAAATGACGTCCGTCAGTCGCCCACCAGCGGGTGGTCCTTATAACACAATGCACCAACAGCAAGAGAACGGCGAACGAATGGCCCCCTACTGTACAGGTAGACAATATGTCTGTTGAGTTCTCTACTTGAGACCAGGAGTGAGCAAACATTTTAGGATTTGTGGGATTTCTTTTACTGATTTCTTCGTAAAAAATCTATTTGCAGGTCATAAAACACATACACTTTCCATCTAAGTAGCCCCAGTCTGTCTCTCCAGCCCTGGTATCTCTCAGAGAGTAGCCCTGTCTGTCTCTCCAGCCATGGTATCTCTCAGAGAGTAGCCCTGTCTGTCTCTCCAGCCATGGTATCTCTCAGAGAGTAGCCCTGTCTGTCTCCCCAGCCCTGGTATCTCTCAGAGAGTAGCCCTGTCTGTCTAACCAGCCATGGTATCTCTCAGAGAGTAGCCCTGTCTGTCTCCCCAGCCCTGGTGTCTCGCAGAGAACAGCCTACAGGAAGCAGCAATGCCATCACTTTTGGACAGATGTACTCTCGGTCTGTGATGAAGCCAAGGACTGTGTCTCAATAATCTGAAGCGGTTCCCTTGTTGACTCCTCTCATTTATCTACACCAATCTGAAAACACAGGCTAGATAAAAAGCAAGGAGGTGCAGATGCAAGGATTTTACGTTAGACTATTGAGACCCCCTAGAAGAGTTTGGTGAGTGTGTGAGTGAGTGTGTTGTAATTAGTGAGAGTTGTCCTCTGGCTCATGCTGTGTCCAAGAGGCCGTCTGCAAACAGATTTTCTTAGAGCCTGAGGGTATCATAACAGGATACGATATTAGAGAATAATCACCACCAAGTAAGGAATCTTGTAGGGTTTGACCCCGTCTGTGTCACATTGTGTTCGTGTGCACTCCACTATGTTGTCAAGACAACAAACCACAGGAAAGACGGTTGTTTAATGTTAAGCCATGTTAGGATTTTGAAAGTCATGTACAGCTGACATTAGGATGGTAATTCAAAATATAGGGGTAACTTCTAGACAGTAAGGAGTCCTACACTTTACAACAATAACACATCAGTCCTGGTCCTATGGAAGATTCACTGCACATGATGCCTACAGTAAGTAATGCCATCAATTTTGGTAGTGTTTACTTCTGTGTTTGTGTGTGGGTGCGTGTGTGTGTGAACATGTTTGTGTGTAAACCTTTTGTGTGTGTGTCATGCTCTCTGAGGATATTGTTCCTTCAGATCAGGCAGAGGAGGCTTAGTGAGTCAGACAGTCAGGCCTGCAGTCAGAGGGCTGAGGGCTGCATCTCATAACTCTGATGCAGCTTCCACTCATGTTCTTCTCTTCACAAATATAAATGACCTTCTGCACTGTGATACAGCACTCAGAGCTGAATACAAATGTGGGATATTTATTTGATCACCTGTGCAAAATGAAGATCCTTCATCTGTAGGTGAAAGCTAATTCATCCGTTGTGGTGCTTTCCTTCTGCCTGTTTTTCTGTGTGTGTGTGTGTGTGTGTGTGTGTGTGTGTGTGTGTGTGTGTGTGTGTGTGTGTGTGTGTGTGTGTGTGTGTGTGTGTGTGTGTGTGTGTGGTGTGTGTGTGCTGTG
>NW_019947046.1:23795-26768 GCF_002910315.2 Salvelinus sp. IW2-2015 | reverse complement strand
TATGTATCACATAGCTACAGTAATACCACCATAGAAACAGAATCTCATTCTTGTTCTGTGAATACTGCTAGTGTATTAGCTACACATCTGTAACAGCACAGAAGAAATGTCACAACATCGATCAAGTTCAATGCAGATCCATAGATTACATAGATATACAGCTCTTGTTCTATGATGTAGGCCTACTTGTCTACTCTAGGCTATTTATGCATGATGAAATCATTGTCATCACATATTCTAAGTATTTACATCTAGATAAAGAAATGGGAGCTCTGCACATGGAATATAGTTGCTTCCCAGTGCTTCATTACCACACCCAAAAATACAATATAGAAAGACAATCTAGGGAAGGTATATATTTTTTTTTAAAGCATCTTACTATACTGAACAAAAAATAGAAATGCAACATTTAAAATGCTGGTCTCATGTTCCATGAACTGAAATAAAAGATCCCAGAAATGTATACGCACAAAAAGCTTATTTCTCTCAAATTGTGTGAACATACTGTATTTGTTTACATACATACAATAAAAGGACACTCTAAAATGTGCAGTTGTGTCACACAACACAATGCTATAGATGTAATAAGTTGAGGGAGCGTGCAATTGGCATGCTGAATGCAGAAATGTACACCAGAGCTGTTGTCAGAGAATGTAATGCTGATTTCTCTACCATAAACTGCCTCCAACATCGTATTTGGGAATCTTGCAGTAGATCTAACCAGCCTCACAATCGCAGACCACATGTAACCACGCCAGCCCAGGACCTCCACATCCGGCATCTTCACCTGCGGGATCGTCTGAGACCAGCCACCTGGACAGCTGATTAAACTGTGGGTTTGCACAACCAAAGAATTTCTGCACAAACTGTCAGACATTGTCTCAGGGAAGCTCATCTGCGTTCTCGTTGTCCTCCCCCGAGTCTTGACATGACTGCAGTTCGGCATCGTAACCGACTTCAATGGGCAAATACTCACCTTCAATGGCCACTGGCACACTGGAGAAGTGTGCTCTTCACGGATGAATCCCGGTTTCAACTGTACCGGGCAGATGGCAGACAGCGTGTATGGCATCGTGTGGGCAGGCAGTTTGCTGATGTCAACATTGTGAACAGAGTGCCCCATGGTGGCGGTGATGTTATGGTATGGGCAGGCATAAGCTACGGACAACGAACACAATTGCATTTTATTGATAGCAATTTGAATGCACAGAGATACCGTGATGAGATCCGGAGGCCCAATGTCGTGCCATTCATCCGCCGCCATCACCTCATGTTTCAGCATGATAATGTACGCTCACATATCGCAAGGATCTGTACACAATTCCTGGAAGCTGAAAATGTCCCAGTTCTTCCATTGCCTGCACACTCACCAGACATGTCACCCATTGAACATGTTTGGGAGGCTCTGAATCTACGTGTACGACAGCATGTTCCAGTTCCTGCCAATATCCAGCAACTTTGCACAGCCAATGAAGAGGAGTGGGACAACATTCCACAGGCCGCAATCAACAGCCTGATCAACTTTTTGTGAAAAAGATGTGTCTTGCTGCAGGAGGCAAATGGGGGTCACACCATCTGATGCTTTCGGATCCACATCCCTACCCTTTTTTTTTTAAAGGGATCTGTGACCAACAGATGCATATCTGTATTCCCAGTCATGTGAAATCCAGAATTAGGGCCTAATTTATTTATTTCAATTGACTGATGTCCTTATATGAACTGTAAAATCGTTGAAATTGTTGAATGTTGCGTTTATATTTTTGTTCAGTGTACTTGCAATGGACCTTTGCAAACACTAATGTGCAGTCATGTCATATTCTCCAGAATGCACCAAAAGCCTTCTCTTGTAGGGGGTTGGGATTCCCTAACCACCCGCTGTTATGCCAGAGACACAAAGCAAGATATGACAGCGGCTGTTGGAATTGTTTTAACACTGTTAATAATTKACTCTGTTTCGACCAACTGTTTCGACCAGCTCTTATACTGATTGACAGCACATCATCGATATCGAAGCATTTTTCCCAAACCCCACGTATCTCTGGAAGATCAATGAACGCCTGCGTATTCGTCACACTGGTGCGTGATCCCCACACCTGGAGCGTCATCAACATAGAMATKWTAAACTAGAGCGGGTATATTGTCTCTGACCGAATGGGGACACTTGCCATGAAATATTTTTCAGAYATTTTAACATATTTACAGATAAGGTMAWTTAATAAGATTAAATATTGCGACACTTAGAAARTATAACTACATACGCTAGTCTCGTTCACAATCTAGACATGATATGTCTATGGTCATGCAGTCGTGCCTTCGGATCGCCGTGAACGCGCATGTCATGTTCGCTGCAGATATTCTTCCTTCAGCGAAGCGCTGCCTGTAGAATCCAGACSCTGTGTGTTTTGACACTGACAGCGAAGGCAGCCTATTTCACATACATGTACACAACCTGCTATTTGATTCAAACCGACTGACGATTATGCTCCACGGCGTTTTAGCGGATATTCGGAGAAACAAAAAACAAGCCGCTGGCAGACCGACGCAATTCCCAGCAGCAGTGGCGAGTTAGATGGAGAAACAGAGGGTGACGAGTCGCTGTCGTAAATAATTAAATATCCAGGCATCTGTTGAAGCTAAAAGAAGGGGAAAATGCATCTCCACCAGGTGCTAACGGGAGCTGTGAACCCCGGTGACTGCTGCTATTCTGTGGGAGCGTCAACGACATTCCTTTCACCGTAGGTTTTATTTTGATATTGAACTGATCTGACGCTGTTTGGGAGACGATGATTAGCTACCTAGCTGTCAGCGATAGCATCCTTGCTAACTAAGTAGCGCTAGATAGCATCTTGCTAGCCATGTACAGACAGAGCGCTAACAAGATTCACAGAGTCGTCTGCATGAAGTGCACCGATATATTCGCGGGTAACGTTGAGTCAGGTATGTGAGGCTGCCAATCCACCACATCATTCATTC
>NW_019947046.1:20978-23429 GCF_002910315.2 Salvelinus sp. IW2-2015 | reverse complement strand
AATGCAGAAATGTCCATCAGAGCTGTTGTCAGAGAATGTAATGCTAATTTCTCTACCATAAACTGCCTCCAACATCGTATTTGGGAATCTTGCAGTACATCTAACCAGCCTCACAACCGCAGACCACATGTTACAACGCCAGCCCAGGACCTCCACATCCGGCATCTTCACCTGCGGGATTGTCTGAGACCAGCCACCTGGACAGCTGAGGAAACTGTGGGTTTGCAGAACCGAAGAATTTCTGCACAAACTGTCAGACATTGTCTCAGGGAAGCTCATCTGCGCGCTCGTCGTCCTCACCAGAGTCTTGACATGACTGCAGTTCGGCATCGTAACCGACTTCAATGGGCAAATACTCACCTTCGATGACCACTGGCACGCTGGAGAAGTGTGCTCTTCATGGATTAATCCCGGTTTCGACTGTACCGGGCAGATGGCAGACAGCGTGTATGGCGTCGTGTGGGCGGGCAGTTTGCTGATGTCAACATTGTGAACAGAGTGCCCCATGGTGGCGGTGGGGTTATGGTATGGGCAGGCATAAGCTACGGACAACGAACACAATTGCATTTTAATTTGAATGCACAGAGATACCGTGACGAGATCCTGAAGCCCAATGTCGTGCCATTCATCCGCCGCCATCACCTCACCTCATCACGCTCACATATCGCAAGGATCTGTACACAATTCCTGGAAGCTGAAAATGTCCCAGTTCTTCCATTGCCTGCATACTCACCAGACATGTCACCCATTGAACATGTTTGGGAGGCTCTGAATCGACGTGTACGACAGCATTTTCCAGTTCCTGACAATATCCAGCAACTTTGCACAGGCAATGAAGAGGAGTGGGACAACATTCCACAGGCCACAATCAACAGCCTGATCAACTCAATGCGAAGGAGATGTGTCTTGCTGCAGGAGGCAAATGGGGGTCACACCATCTGATGCTTTCGGATCCACATCCCTACCCTTTTTTTAAGGGATCTGTGACCAACAGATGCATATCTGTATTCCCAGTCATGTGAKATCCAGAATTAGGGCCTCATTTATTTATTTACATTGACTGATGTCCTTATATGAACTGTAAAATCGTTGAAATTMTTGAATGTTGCGTTTATATTTTTGTTCAGTGTACTTGCAATGGACCTTTGCAAACACTAATGTGCAGTCATGTCATATTCTCCAGAATGCACCAAAAGCCTTCTCTTGTAGGGGGTTGGGATTCCCTAACCACCCGCTGTTATGCCAGAGACACAAAGCAAGATATGACAGCGGCTGTTGGAATTGTTTTAACACTGTTAATAATTTACTCTGTTTCGACCAACTGTTTCGACCAGCTCTTATACTGATTGACAGCACATCATCGATATCGAAGCATTTTTCCCAAACCCCACGTATCTCTGGAAGATCAATGAACGCCTGCGTATTCGTCAATGCTGTCAACATGTTCTGATCAGTGATAATGAATGTTAAGATACATAACATGCTGTCAACATGTTCTGATCAGTGATAATGAATGTTAAGATACATAACATGCTGTCAACAATGTTCTGATCAGTGATAATGAATGTTAAGATACATAACATGCTGCTCACAATGTTCTGATCAGTGATAATGAATGTTAAGATACATAACATGCTGTCACAATGTTCTGATCAGTGATAATGATTTAAGATACATAACATGCTGTCACATGTTCTGATCAGTGATAATGAATGTTAAGATACATAACATGCTGTCAACATGTTCTGATCATGATAATGAATGTTAAGATACATATACAGCTGTCAACATGTTCTGATCAGTGATAATGAATGTTAAGATACATAACATGCTGTCAACATGTTCTGATCAGTGATAATGAATGTTAAGAATACATAACATGCTGTCAACATGTTCTGATCAGTGATAATGAATGTTAAGATACATAACCTGCTGTCACAATGTTCTTGATCAGTGATAATGAATGTTAAGATACATAACATGCTGTCACAATGTTCTGATCAGTATAATGAATGTTAAGATCATAACATGCTGTCACAATGTCTGATCAGTGATAATGAATGTTAAGATACATAACATCTGTTCAACAATGTTCTGATCAGTGATAATGAATGAGTCGACTAGACAAGATGATCATGAGCAGCACTACCGCAACTTAGCTAACATTTTCACAGCCTAATTGTAGCCCAACCAATATCCAAATGGAGATTCAGTGAAAATAAAAATATGACTGATTGATTATCAAGTCCCACGCTTGTTTTAAAGCAGCGTGAAACAGTGCTGAAATAGTTGACCACGCGGGCAGGCTATTGCTTCAAATGTATTATAACAATAGATGACTTTGGGAGTTTCAGTAAGCAACAATTTGATGCCTTCAATTGCATTAGCCTACTTTATTCCAATATTTTGTCATTCAGTGATATTTATTTATTCCCACAGTAATTCTTTCTG
>NW_019947046.1:7728-15384 GCF_002910315.2 Salvelinus sp. IW2-2015 | reverse complement strand
GATCCATCCAGTTGTGGTTAAGAAAACAGTGCATGTGGTGGGCTAGCCTATGCAAAGAGATGGGTAAAGTGACATGCCTCACAAAGTTTACAACTGCCAGGACAGGAGGATAGATGCGGTAGAGGTCAAGAGGTCAATCAAACTCAACCAAAACAATATATCCAACTTGGACTTAAGTAATCCATTGTGGGACTATTACAATARATCAATCATGAAGAATTTGACGAATTTCCACTTTGTTAGATCAGATTTGTTGAATGTGCACCAGTCTGGTCAATGGYACAGTCTGTATCCATTGGCACCTTTACCYGATTTATAGTAGWAAAGTGCGCTGCCTAGRAACCATCAAGAGCTTAGTGCCTCAGCATTATGCATATACAGTACTAAGCCGTAGGRAGAACTTTACCTCAATCATGACTAGGTCAGTTGGCGGAAATAAAAGCATAGGCTTTGTTGCCTGCAGTACCTTTCATATAAAGAAAAGTAGACAAACAGTTGTCTGGATGCTAAACTTAGTGGGAAAACGTCTTGGTTTGAAAGGTGTATTAGTGTCCTGTCTGACTATCCTGGTTTGAAAGGTGTATTCGTGTCCTGTCTGACTATCCTGGTTTGAAAGGTGTATTAGTGTCCTGTCTGACTATCCTGGTTTGAAAGGTGTATTAATGTCCTGTCTGACTATCCTGGTTTGCTGCCAGCCCGACAGAGCGGAAGTTACTTTGGTCTATTGATTAATACATGAGCGATGTTTGCATTGTCTGTCTTGAAATGCATTTTTTTAGCCTGTGTCTGTGTTTGTGTAATAGATTTGCCTATCCCTCTGTGAGTGAGTGATTGAGCATATGGAACTGTTCTCTGTATGATTGTGTAACAGAGTAGCAGGCTATCTGAAGTACAATAATGATCATAGAAATCCCATTAGAAGTGGGCCTATTATATGGATATGATGACCTGTAAGAATGTACCATCTGCTGACAGTAGCCTGAATGGCTTTTGGCCTTAGCTCTCACACACAGCTAGCTAGTGAAGTCTATCTGGTACTAGCCTACATACAGCTAGCCTAACAGTGAAGTCTATCTGATACTAGCCTACACACAGCTAGCCTAACAGAGCTCTACGGGTCTCAGTGTGAGTGGTAAAGACA
This sequence comes from Salvelinus sp. IW2-2015, assembly GCF_002910315.2. NCBI lineage: Eukaryota > Metazoa > Chordata > Actinopteri > Salmoniformes > Salmonidae > Salvelinus > Salvelinus sp. IW2-2015. The sequence goes on along the minus strand of NW_019947046.1, from coordinate 14,243 downwards.
GAGGCCCTGGGTGAGCTCTACGGGTCCTCAAGTGTGAGTTGGTAAAGACAGAGCCCTGGTTGAGCTCTACGGTATCTCAGTGTGAAGTGTGTAAAGACAGAGCCTGGGTGAGCTCTACGGGTCTCAGTGTGAGTGGTAAAGACAGAGCCCTGGGTGAGCCCTACGGTCCTCGAAGTGTGAGTGGTAAAGATCAGAGCCCCTGGGTGAGCTCTACGGGTCTCAGTGTGAGTGGTAAGACAGAGCCCGTGGGTGAGCTCTAACGGGTCTCAGGTGTGTAAGACGCTGGGTTATACGCATGAGTGAAGACAGAGCCTGGGTGAGCTCTACGGGTCTAGTGTGAGTGGTAAAGACAGAGCCCAGGGTTTGAGCTCTACGGTCCTCAGTGTGGAGTGGTAAAGACCAGAGCCCTGGGTGGAGCTCTACGGGTCTCAGGTGAGTGGGTAAAGACAGAGCCCTGGGTGAGCTCTCGGGTCTCAGTGTTGAGTGGTAAAGACAGAGCCTTGGGTGAGCTCTAGCGGGGTCTCAGTGTGAGGTGGTAAAGACAGAGTTCCCTGGGTGGAGTCTATCGGGTCTCAGGTGTGAGTGGTAAAGACAGAGCCTGGGTTGAGCTCTACGGGTCTCAGGTGTGAGTGGTAAAGAACAGAGCCCTTGGGTGAGCCCTAACGGGTCTGCAGTGTGAGTGGTAAGACGACCGGGTAGCTCACGTCTCAGTGGGTAAAGGCCGGTGGGTGAGCTTACGGGTCTCAGTGTGAGTGGTAAAAGACAGAGCTCCTGGGTGAGCTCTACGGGTCTCAGTGTGAGTGGTAAAGACAGAGCCTGGGTGAGCCGCTAACGGGTCTCAGGTGTGAGTGGTAAAGACAGAGCCCTGGGTGAGCCTACGGTCTCAGTGTGAGTGGTAAACATTGCCATTGCTCCCTCCAGCCCCTTCCGTGCTCGCTACGCTCTCCTTTTAGTCCTGGGCTTCTCCCATCGGGTCTGACGCTGGTAAATCGACTCACGCATGCACCTCCACTTGGGCGCTGACCGCCTTCATCTCTCCTCACGTTGCGCTTCCTCTTCACGTCTCCGCTGAGTCTGCGTAACACTGCACTACGACGCTCCCTGGTGTGTCGCTCAGCCCCTTTCACTGGGTCCTCTAGCTGCTCTGGTACCTGCTGGTACAACTGCCACTCCGATTCCTGGTGCTTGTACGCTCCTCCTCATCCTGGCGCTCCCTTCAGTGTGAGGCGTGCGCTCTCTCTACTCTCTTTTCCTCTCCTCCCCTCTCCACTCCTCCTCATCCCCTCCCTCTTCCCTCCTCCTTCTCCTGCCGCCCTCCTCCTCCTCACTCCCGCTCCTCCACTCCTCTCTCTTCTTCTCCCCTCCCCTCTTCCCCTGCCTCCTTCTCCTCCCCTCCTCCTCCTTCCCCCCTCCACTCCTCCTCTCCTTCTCCTCCCTCCTCACTCCTCCTTCCTTCTCCTCCCCTCACCTCTTCCCCTCCTCCTCTTCTCCCTCCCCTCCCTCCTCCTCTCCTCCCCTCTCCTCCTCTTTCCTCTCCTCCCCTCCCTACTCCTCCTCCTCCTCCTCCTCCTCGGCTCTCGTCCTCCTCTCTCTTCCTCCTCTCCTCCCTCCTACTCTTCCTCTCCTCCTCCCCTCCTCTGGCTCCTAGCTCTCTCCCTACTCTTCCTCCTCTCTCTTCCTGCTCTCCAGCAGGTACTACAGTGTAGCCCGGCTCTCCTCCTCCTCTCTCTCCTTCCTCCTCTCCTGTTCATCAACACAACACACACCTCCTGTCATCCTCCCTCCTCTTCCTCCTCCTCTCCTCCTCCTCTCCTCCTCCTCTCCTCCTGTCGGTCCTCCACTCGTTCCTCCTCCCCTCCTCTTCCTCCATACGGCACCTCCTAGATCATCACACTCCTCCTCCTCTCCTCCTCTCCATCCACTCACACTCTTCCTGCGCCCGCCTCTCCTCCTCTCCACATTCACAATCCCTCCCTCTCCTCCTCACTCCACTCCTCCCAACCATCCTCGCTAACCCCCACCCCCACGTAGCCCACGCTCTCTCAACAAGGGTCTCCTGGCTACAAGCCTCTCCTCTCTTTGGTTAGTTTGGGGGGGACCAAAATCACCCATCGCATACACTGCTCCAGTTCTGGGGGGCCTGCCTCCCCCTGGGACACTGGCCGTATCCACCCCTCCTCCCGCGCCCAGCCAAGCCTTTGGTGCTGCGTCGTCCCCGCTGTCCGCTCGTGTGCTGTGTGGTGCTGGTGCCTGTGTGTGGCTGTGTGTGTGTGTGTGTGGTGTGTGTGTGTGGTGTGTGTGTGTGTGTGTGTGTTTTCCAGAGAAGCACCACCGCGCCCCCCTGGTGTCTCCGCCACCCGCCACTTGACGACTTGACTTTCTAAATTGCAGCGATACCTTTACCCAGTTTCCTCTCACAGGCTGTGTCAATTCACCTCCTGTTTCCCATAGGCTGTGGGTCAAATTAGTGCACTATATAGGAATGGAGGGGCTGGCGGTGTGGGAGTGCGCCGGGTGACCGCCCTCCAAGAGGGTAGTACGAGGGGTGGAAGCGATGTGTTGTGCGGCGTGGGCGAAGTGACAGGGCGCGCGTGTGCTGCCGCGTGTGGCTCTGCCTCTGCTCGGTGGGTCGGGGTCTCTGCTCGGTCGGGTCGGAGATCGCGTGTAGCGCGCAGGGTGGATGGCAGTTCCCACGTGAGGGGATGTATAATGGAGTGAGAGGGCGGAGAGCCGCTGGGGGACTGTCCGGGAAGCGCCGCGGCGGCTCGGGAGACGGGGGTTTCCAAAAAATGGTATTGGTTAAGTACCCCTCATGCTATTTTCTGGTATCAACATTTTTTCTCCTCTTCATATAGTTTGGTACTTACTTTAGCTCTATTTATCTTACATTCTACATAATAGGTTGTTTATATTTTGGAAGCCTTTTTAGGCCTAGCATATTTACTGGTACACAAGTAGTGTCAATGGGAGCCTTACCTAGCATATTTAACATACACACAAGGTTTCAATGGGAGAGCGCGGTGGGTAGCCCTGGAGGCGCAGTGAGGTGAGTGGAGGAGGCAATAAGGGGGAAAAAACAAAAAAGGGTTCCCCGAGTGCCCCACCCTTTTAAGCCGGGGGGGGGGGTTTTTTTAGTTAGCTTCGGCCCCCCCGCCCGCCCTGCCGCCCCCAGGGGGGGGGGTTTTTTTTTCGTTTTTTGGGGTGGGGGAAACAGGGGGGGGGTTTGTGGTTTTAAAAAGTGAAAAGACAGGTTGGGGGGTCAGAGCCCTGGGTGAGCTCTACGGGTCTCAGTGTGAGTGGTAAAGACAGAGCCCTGGGTGAGCCTCTACGGGTCTCAGTGTGAGTGTTTAAGAACAGAGCCCTGTGTGAGCTCTACGGTCTCAGTGTGAGTGTTAAAGACAGAGCCCTGGGTGAGCCCTACGGGTCTCAGTGTGAGTGGTAAAGACAGGAGCCCTGGGTGAGCTCTACGGGTCTCAGTGTGAGTGTTAAGACAGAGCCCTGGTGGGAGCCTACGGGTCTCAGTGTGAGTGGTAAAGACAGATTCCTGGGTGAGCTCTACGGGTCTCAGTGTGAGTGGTAAAGACAGAGCCCTGGGTGAGCCTACGGGTTCCAGTGTGAGTGGTAAAAGACAGAGCCCGAGGGTGAGCTCTACGGGTCTCAGGGTGAGTGGTAAAGACAGAGCCCTGGGTGAGCCCTACGGGTCTCAGTGTGAGTGGTAAAGACAAGTTCCTGGGTGAGCTCTACGGGTCTCAGTGTGAGTGGTAAAGACAGAGCCCTGGGTGAGCCCTACGGGTCTCAGTGAGTGGTACATCTTTAGACCTAGTGTGTTCTGGAGGTTTCTTTCCCCTGAAATGGACCCTGACATCTCTGAGGGATACATAAACGGCCTGTAGTGCACTACCTTTCACTATATAGTGCACTACTTTTAGTGCATGACCAGATCCCATGGGCTCTGGTCAAAAGTAGTCACTATATAAGGAATAGGGTGCCATTGTGGACGCAACCAGACACTGAGCCACCAGCCCTCCAGGGATGGAACCAATACTAGTCGTTAGGCCTATGCTGTCAGATGTAGTAGTTAGGCCAATGCATTCATCATTTTATGTAAGATGGAATTGTATTACTTTAAACAATACAAAACATACACGTAGAAACGACAACATCACACAAAGATCAACTGCATCACCCCGGCTCAGACCCACATGCTCACACCCCCATTTCCAGGGCCTGTATCTCTCCACCACATGGTCATCAAAATTCACCATTTTGTTAGGCCAATGCATTTGTAAAGAAAATGTCTCATGAGGCTGTTTAAAAGCTTTATGAATGTGCCTACAATAACGTGTTACCATGTTTTCCATGTTTATGCTAGCCATGTTATGCTAGCCATGTTATGCTAGCCATGTTATGCTAGCCATGTTTATGCTAGCCATGTTATGCTAGCCATGTTATGCTAGCCTATGTCCCAAAGCAGGTAGCCTCTAGCTTAGGTTCCATTCCCATGGTTGTTTCACCACATATATAAGCAGCTGGTTGAAAATCACTACACTGTACGCTATTATTAATAACATTTAGAAGTCTGAATATAGAGAACGCCCTGAGCGCCGACCATGTGTGTGTGAGTGACATGAAAGTTGTTAGTATTATCCCTCTCGAGCAAGTTTCACACAGAGGACAACCTTATGTACCACAAGCAGCTGCTGTGAGCATTGATGAGGTTCTCATATCTCTCAAAATACAATCAGGGAAAAGTTTGGACAGCAAATGGCTATTGCTGTCAAGAGAAGACAGTGAAAAGACTATTCTTTTACAGTTATGAAAATTCTCAACTTGATTGAGCGAACAGTACATCTTATTGACACCAGCGGAGAGCATCGGCCATATCCCCGGTGAGTGGGAATATTCACTCTTTATCATTGTTGGGTCAGTCAGTGCCACATCAAAGTTAGTTTCTGGACAATAATGTCCTCCTCCAGGTCAGATGGATGTCCTATTGTAGGCTGTGTGTCTCCTTCTCCTAGGCCTTTTATATGGATGAGACAGCGTTGTTTTATTGATCTGATCTGTCAGTCAGCCCAGTATTCTACCCGGTCATTTTTGTCATATTAAAAAGATGATCCTAATGTCTCCAGTAATACAAAGTTTAGTAGAATTACATGAAATGTGTTATAAAAGGCGACATTTATCCCGTGCAGAGAAAGGAGAACAAATGTATCTGATATAGCCTAGAGTCCACTGAACGGTCTATTTTGTGAAAAGAGTTATATTATTAGCCTAAATTATGACTATCCAATCTACTCATCACATTAGGAATAATAGGCTTCTTTACATAAGTCTGCAAATGTGCTGCATGGAATGCTTTATTATTAAGAAGAATTTTTGGGTTAAAATTTGCTTCCCAAACTTGAAACTCGTGTACCGCATATAGCACCGACGTCCGGGGCACTAACCTCCGCTCCCCTTCCTGCATTTCAACACATTTTTGCCATGGTGCAGAGAGAAAAATTTGCTGTTTTATAATGCTATTCTACACATTTTGACATGAGGCTTACAGAAAATATTGCAGTTTTAAAGCTAATTTCCTGGAGGCCCAAGACATCACCATAGGAGACAGTGAACCCGACCTAATAACACACCTGAGACTGTACCACCCAGCTCCTGTACCTCCCCATATACATTTACGTCATTTAGCAGACACTCTTATCCAGAGCGACTTACAGTAGAGTGCATACATTTTATATAACTTTTTACATACTGAGACAAGGATATCCCTACCGGCCAAAGCAGACGCTCTTATCCAGAGCGACTTACAGTAGAGTGCATACATTTTATAACATTTTTTTTTTACATACTGAGACAAGGATATCCCTACCGGCCAAACCCTCCCTACCGGCCAAACCCTCCCTAACCGGACGACGCTATGCCAATTGTGCGTCGCCCCACGGATCTCCCGTTGCGGCCGGCTGCGACAGAGCCTGGGCGCGAACCCAGGCCCAGCCTGGGCGTACCCAGAGACTCTTGGTGGCGCAGCTAGCACTGCCCTAGACACTGCTGCCACCCGGGAGATGTAACTACAGTATGTGAGTGTACTACCGTCTCTGACAGGGGTGCTTTGTGCGCACGGGTAGTGAACAGCTTACCCTGCCACTGCAGGGGTTACTGGTTCAAATCCTGCTTAGCGCTGTTCCCTCTCGTCGCTCTGAGATGCTGCAGCTCAAGTGTGTAGGCCTTAGTATCAGATAGACTTCACTGTTTAGGCTAGCTGTATGTAGGCTAGTATCAGATAGACTTCACTGTTAGGCTGCTGTGTGTAGGCTAGTATCAGATAGACTTCCAGCGCTGTGTTAGGCTACATAGCTAGTGTGTAGGCTAGTATCAGAGATATAGGCTAGCTGTGTATGTAGGCTAGTATCAGATAGACTTCACTGTTAGGCTAGCTGTATGTAGGTTAGTATCAGATAGACTTCACTGTTAGGACTAGCTGTGTGTTAGGCTAGTATCAGCATAGACTTCAC